>NW_015632743.1:165763-182056 GCF_001515625.1 Sinocyclocheilus rhinocerous
AAATCTCTTCATATAAACAAACTAAGGCTTTGTCTGTGCTCTTTCCATTTAAAATTAGAGGCAACCACTGCATTTCAATCTTGATCCAAACAAAGATGCTGAAGACTTGCAACATGAGCAGTTTTTAATCTAAATTGGATTGTATAATTTCGAAATTTGAAGGAAAAACAGAATGGTTTGAGTTCAGTTTTGTGAAACTATACATAAAAATATCTGCATGAAACAGAAACAGCAGACGAGCTGAACGAGACGCAGATTAACTCTCTGCCAGCAGGTGGCGCTTAAAGCGTTTCCTTGGTTTCCGCTGTAAACAAAGCAGCGCTGCACTTATGAACTTTAATATGCATTATACAGAAGCAAGATGAAAAGAAAAAATACCATCTAAACTTTTTCTAAAGTTCCACTCAGACATACATTCATATAAACTATGACCCCTAATTGAATCGCGATTTGTTTAGCATCTCAACCCATTTAAATCGTCACATATTTGAATTGATTTTCAACCGGCTCGCGGTTAATCGTTACATCACTAACGTGCACTGATGAATCAACAATCACACTAGAAACACACATAAGAAAGTAAACAGGGTCCGTTTCTATTTCACGTTGACTCATCCTTGAGAAATTGCGACCAATATCAAATGTAAACAATGCATTATAATAGTGAAGTGTACAGAAATCAAAAATACATATGTCAAACAACAGAAAGTAGCGAGTGAATTTGGTCGAAAGGTGGCGGGTCTTTTGTTTTCATTAGCGCGGCGCCGTCTATAGAGCAGCTGCTGTAAATTAATTCCTTTCTAATAAATGTTTCAAGACCTTGAGCCTGTTTGCGTTTAAATGGATCTCTGCCGCCAATGTTCGCTACACAGCTCAGACAAGCTCTCCCACCCTGATATCCTGCTGAACTGAACACTGCTCAATAGAAAAACTCTTTCATTAGCGATAATCTGTCCTCAGCTGAACGTGGCACACGATCCACAGAGACTCTGTTATATTAGCGCAGCACACAGGGCTACAGCGGCAGAGTCTTAACAGAGACTTTCTTTCCATGACTCTAATGAAGCACGACCCTCCACTCCACATTAGCTGCCTTATTTTCTCGTTTAATCTCTCAGAAACACGTCTGAGCCTCGGATGGTGTATTAAAATTCCAGTCAGTCTGCAGCAAACCGCATCTTTCAAGCGTAACACAGCTCACCCTCGAAGCTCTGAGGAGCTGCGGCTCTCCATGTGAGCCTCTACCTGCACCATTCACAGTCTGTTCAGAGAAGGGGCTAGTTTCCATATCCGACCCCATTTAACGAGGACATTAGGGCTTAATGAGATCATTAACTCCAGTTAAACTCTTTCGAAGTGGCGATTGAGATGAAAGGTTCGTGTGGGAAGAGTCTGACACACTGAGGAACGGGTTGTTATCTGTGTGTCGAATCCTTTGAAATCCCCCTCAGAGACGAGCCTGTCTTTCTCTTGTTCTCTTTCTTTTTGTTTCTTATTTCTTTCCTTCTTTTTGTTTGTTCACTCACTCTTTATTCTTTCTTTATTGTGTTATCTCTTTCGTTCTTTGTTCTCTCATTCAGTCTTTTTTCCGCTTGCCCATTCTCTTCCTCTCGTCTTTTTCTTTTCTATTTTTTTCTACTTTTTTTTAAATCTTTTTTTTCCTGTTGTTCTCTTTCTTCTGTCATTTTATTTCATTTTTTTTTAACTTGTGTTTTATGGATTCTCGTCTGTGAAATGCACCACTTCCGGTATTTTGCCGGTTAGTCGACACGAGCAAAATGAAGTCGAGGATTTAAAAAAAATCGAATAGTCGAATAAAATCAACGAATCGCGACGGCCCTTGTTTCTTCTTTTTCATGTGCTTTCTTTCATTTAAAGGTGGGGTAAGCGATTTTAAAAAATGCTTTAGAAAACTGATTTGGGCCGAATAGCAAAACAAACTTGTAGCCAATCAGCAGTAAGGGGCGTGTCTACTCATGATGTGGAGGAGAGAGCTTTCAGTGCACAGGACGGACATTAGCCAAGCCGAGCGACAGAATAGAGATGGCGGATAAAAAACAAAAGAGGAAAACGTCTGCGGAACAAACGAAGGCTTAAGGCAATAAGTAAACCCGTGTAAATATCGGATCAGTTTTCCAGCGCTGGAGAGAACTCATGGAGCAGAAGGCCTGCGATTGGACGCCGAGGTTGCTTTGTTTCTTCTCGATAGGCGAGTAACACCGTGTCTGCGCCGCAACAGCTAAAGTCTGTCTAGTACAGTGAATCTCAACCCTTTGGCTTACCGGACCCCAGTCCAATTCAGAACCATCCTCAAGGACCCACAGAACAAAATTGACTCATCTATGTATCATTTGTGTCTTTGTGAGGACCAAATGCAGTCAAGTATAATTCAAGTTAGCCGACTTGTCCAGTATTTGGCCATATTATCAACTATATTGGATTTTTCTTTCATGGGAACATGTCATGTCAAAATATACAAAATTTATACAAAAATTCATACTTTATACGGACCCCCCTGGCCTTCAAGGACCATTAGGGGTCCACGGATCATTTTCTTAATGATCACTAATATAATTAATATAATTCATGGAAAGACGGCAAAATCGAAACATATTAAACATATACTTAATAAAAACAACAAAATATATACCAATATTTTCTGTAAGATAAGTAAATTAGCCAATTTTGTTTAAATGAAGGATTGCAGAAATGAGTACACCCGAGATTTAATTCAGAAAATGTATAATATTCTAGTACTTAGTATGTCGCAGGGAATGAGGGGAGGGTAGCATCTTCTGTTTCAAGTTTGTGTATTACATCACACAGTGGTGTGTGAATTCATGCCAGCATTGATAAAGTACAACTCCCTCACACCTTCAGCACTCATACATCCCTATATAAAAGCTTTACTACCACTGAACGTCACTGTGGGTACCAAGCACTTCGCAACACATGCCTCGTTTATAATGGGTTTTAATGTTTTGGTCTCGTCGCACAGGGACACGGCATCACAGTATGGTGAGGGGCGTAACATTTCCGTCACACGCTTGAGGTATTCGGCCAATCACAACGCACTGGATAGCTGGCCAATCAGAGCACACCTCGCTTTTCAGATCGATGAGCTTTGTAAAGATCGACGCGTTTCAGAAAGGCGGGGCATAGAGGAGAAACAATAATGTACAGTATGTGGAAAATAATGTGTTTTTTAACCTTAAACCGCATAAACACATTTCATTACACCAAATACACAAAATAATGTTCTTTTTAGCAGCATCATATGACCCCTTTGATCTTTTTTTTTCTTACTCTCATTTCATCTCAAGTCTTTCTTTAAGTCATTTGCCATCTTTTATTATTACTTCTTGCTCATTTTTTGTTCTTTCTCTTTTGTGCATTTTGATTTCTTTCATTAGTTCTTTATTTTTCATTTTGTTCTCCTGTTCTGTTCTTTTTTCAAGCCTTTAAAACTACTAAAAGATTTGAGCAGGTATACAAACAGCTCAGCTTTACACAAAAACTGGTGTTCTGAAGCAAATTTGCTCACTTTTTATAATATTTGGAGTGATGATTGGATGATTGGAGTTCTTGTCCAATTCTTACAGTGGCCAGTTGTGAGTCTGACAATCGTGTTTGACAAAAGCAGCTCATGCACAAGGATTCTTCATCTATTCATGATCGCTGAAGGTTTTGACAGACCACTAAAACCTATATGAGGACTCTTTATTTCCCAACAAATATATTTAAATTTGCTCACTTTTTATGATATTTGGAGTGATGATTGGATGATTGGAGTTCTTGTCCAATTCTTACAGTGGCCAGTTGTGAGTCTGACAATCATGTGTTTGACAAAAGCAGCTCATGCACAAGGATTCTTCATCTATTCATGATCGCTGAAGGTTTTGACAGACCACTAAAACCTATATGAGGACTCTTTATTTCCCAACAAATATATTAAATTATTTTTTGAAGATATAAATACATAATACTATAAACAAAGCAACATTATTAAAGGTTGAGAATAAAACTACTTAATTTTTAATGTGGATAATGTCAGAAGGAAGGTAGGAAGAACTGTATAATATCTGAATAATAATAACGTATGAAGGATAGAGAAAGTGAACTGAGAAGTATCAGAATGTTAATGTTCACAGGATGATCGACAGGCCGGTTTATGGTCCCAAGATGCATATAATTATGCAATACTCAATTAGTGACTGGATATGTGAGTTATGTTGTGATAATTAGCATTTTAATGAAAAAAAAAAAACATCGTTTGTGCTGCCTAGGCTTTAATGCCACATATATAATGGTGGAAAAAATGTCAAAACCACACAAAGGCATGCATTTGTACTCGTCAGACGCATGAATGTATGACAAATACCACAAATCAGTTCACTAATGCACAAATAAATACGCCACTTTGTATCTGTAACTGAATGCACAAATAAATGCATTTATACTCCACTCAAATTCCACTCTCAAATTAACGTCTTCCCCTAATTTAATCTTTTTTTTAATTTTGTTTTACTTGTACTTTTTCAATCACTTGGTTCCTTCTTTTGGTTATTTGTTATCTTTTACTCCTCCTCCTTTTTGATCTTATTGCCTATTTTGTTTTCTTTCATTGCTTCCTTCTTTTTCATCATTAAATTTTTTTTTTTTCATGTTGTTTTCTGTAAATGTAGAGCCATTTGCATCTGAACTCTGCTCAAATTTGCCTCTCAAGCTTTCAAAACAGTGTGCATTTCATACATTCATCATATATTTATATCATACTGACCACATAATCATTCACAAGTTGCCATTTATGACATATATGAGCCTAAATGTAATGTGTCCTGCATATTACTGGCCAGTTCATGTTTTGGGAGTCAGTCCTAATGCTGAGGAGGCCGCTGAAGGATTTTCAAGAAGAGACACTGGCAGGCTTTTGAGTGAATGAACTCCTAGACAACAGTGCTTTGATCCTGACTGTAGTCTGCAGTGGAGATGTCACTCTCTACCGATTACTGATGGGAATCTTTCTCCGCTCCTCTATTTTCCTCTTCCTGTCTGCACATCAGATGCCTGGAGACCTCAACAATGACATCCTCTCAGTTCTCAACAGCCTGTCATTATGACTTCATCCTGAAAGACTTCATCCTCAGATCAGGCCCCGAACAAGACAAAGCCGAGTCACACGCAAACACACCAGCCTGGTCGTTCAGGAAAACAGACTTATTCATGGCGAACAATGAACAGAGAATGAAATGTGGTTACGAAACGACTACTGCAGACAAGGGGTGAACCTCTTCATGATGGAAATTTCTCAGAAACCATCGGGCATGTTAATTTATCAGAATGTTAATGTTCACAGGATGATCGACAGGCCGGTTTATGGTCCCAAGATGCATATAATTATGCAATACTCAATTAGTGACTGGATATGTGAGTTATGTTGTGATAATTAGCATTTTAATGAAAAAAAAAAAAACATTGTTTGTGCTGCCTGGGCTTTAATGCCACATATATAATGGTGGAAAAAATGTCAAAACCACACAAAGGCATGCATTTGTACTCGTCAGACGCATGAATGTATGACAAATACCACAAATCAGTTCACTAATGCACAAATAAATACGCCACTTTGTATCTGTAACTGAATGCACAAATAAATGCATTTATACTCCACTCAAATTCCACTCTCAAATTAACGTCTTCCCCTAATTTAATCTTTTTTTTAATTTTGTTTTACTTGTACTTTTTCAATCACTTGGTTCCTTCTTTTGGTTATTTGTTATCTTTTACTCCTCCTCCTTTTTGATCTTATTGCCTATTTTGTTTTCTTTCATTGCTTCCTTCTTTTTCATCATTAAATTTTTTTTTTTTCATGTTGTTTTCTGTAAATGTAGAGCCATTTGCATCTGAACTCTGCTCAAATTTGCCTCTCAAGCTTTCAAAACAGTGTGCATTTCATACATTCATCATATATTTATATCATACTGACCACATAATCATTCACAAGTTGCCATTTATGACATATATGAGCCTAAATGTAATGTGTCCTGCATATTACTGGCCAGTTCATGTTTTGGGAGTCAGTCCTAATGCTGAGGAGGCCGCTGAAGGATTTTCAAGAAGAGACACTGGCAGGCTTTTGAGTGAATGAACTCCTAGACAACAGTGCTTTGATCCTGACTGTAGTCTGCAGTGGAGATGTCACTCTCTACCGATTACTGATGGGAATCTTTCTCCGCTCCTCTATTTTCCTCTTCCTGTCTGCACATCAGATGCCTGGAGACCTCAACAATGACATCCTCTCAGTTCTCAACAGCCTGTCATTATGACTTCATCCTGAAAGACTTCATCCTCAGATCAGGCCCCGAACAAGACAAAGCCGAGTCACACGCAAACACACCAGCCTGGTCGTTCAGGAAAACAGACTTATTCATGGCGAACAATGAACAGAGAATGAAATGTGGTTACGAAACGACTACTGCAGACAAGGGGTGAACCTCTTCATGATGGAAATTTCTCAGAAACCATCGGGCATGTTAATTTCACAGAAAATGATCCCACTTATCCCTCATAGAGATGGAGCAGAAGAGCACAGCTCATTGACTGATGTTCCTGATATTGAACTGTAAGGGTCTTTGTATGAGAGCAGGATAAAGGTCTTATTATAGGGTTCATAAAATATCTGCGCATTACATGTCTAATTTAACCGCTCGCAGAAATGGCCCTGACATGCATGACATTTTTTCAATATCATTTGATGACGACGTGTTTTTAAACTACCTTTTAATTCAGGTAATCCATTTGATTTTTGGAAATCAAATGGATTACCTGATTCTGTATTTTTTGTTTTATTTTGTCTGGATTCTGTGTTTTATAATTTAATACAAATTTATCATAAAAAAACAAATTGAGTCCAATATCAAAATATCAAAAACAATGTATCGCCCATTAGCCACTTGCCCTCGAGTAGTGGACAGATGTGTGTTAAATGAGCTGAATCTTTCCTCCTGGGAAATAAGGCTGGAAATGTTCAATAGTTTTTGAAGCCACAGCTACAATAATTAGAGCTGAAGTCAAGACCAGACCCAGCTCAATATCAGACTCCCTAAGACCATCAACAAAACTAGACTCCTTAAGGCCTACATCCAGAACCAGACCAAGAGCTGTCAGTCCAAGAACAAGCAATAAATTGTCAATATACAGAATATATTTGTCTTGCAAACCATCTGTACGGTGAAAACACCAGATTATCATCTTCAGCACGTTGGAAATAGACTGCGGTCACTGACTGGCCCTCGTCCCCGGGCTGAACACAAACATCAGAGGAATCTTGCACCTAACCATTGAGTGTGAATACGCAGAAATCTGTTTTCGACTTTTACAGATGCTCTATTCATTTGTTTCTTTTGTGTTCTGTGAGCTGCAGCCTTCAAAGTTTCAGATAAATTCTGAAAAAGACGCTTTCATTGAACAACACCTTTGCACTTGCACTTCTACACTGCGTTTTACCTGACAGATGGATTGAAAGCAGCTTCACAGAGAATACAGGTTTACAAAGTGACTGTAGCAGTGGAGAACTGCAGGAGATTGTGTAGATAGAATTACAGTGGTTGCTAGATCAAAGAGGTTACTGACACCGTTTAAGTGGCATTTACCTGTTCTTTCACACATGGCCACAGA
Source organism: Sinocyclocheilus rhinocerous (assembly GCF_001515625.1). Lineage (NCBI taxonomy): Eukaryota > Metazoa > Chordata > Actinopteri > Cypriniformes > Cyprinidae > Sinocyclocheilus > Sinocyclocheilus rhinocerous. The sequence goes on from NW_015632743.1 coordinate 173,441, forward strand.
AGTTTATGGATAAATACCTTGCGTGCAGTGTGGATGTCGAAGAAAGGCTTGTTCCTGACGCTGAAGGGCTCCTTGGATTTATCAATTTGGCCCAGCTTAATTTTCTCAAATCGTGGGAAGATGATCTCCTTCTCGATACACAGCAGACGTCTGTTGAAGTCACACTGACCCACAGGCTGACCCTGCAAAACAAACCACACAGCCACACACACACACACACACACACACAACTCAATTCAACACAACTAGTTCTACACTTCAAATAAATCGATTAAATAATTACTCCAGTTTGTCTTTTCCAGTTAACAAGATGTACTGTAACTCTGTGTTATGCAAATTGCTTGTGATTTTACATCAGCATGTCAGTCATTCAGACTTCATGTTTGAAAAACAATATTACTCATCTATATGAATATATTTGACTACTTCTCTTTAAAGGTGTCTTTTTGTGCCATTTTGCTCTACCAAAATAGACGAAATTTAAGTTTTAATGACCCTTTTGCACCGTTTTTAGTTTCTGTCCTACATCTTTAAAATGTCTACATGTAAATGGCCTCTATTATAACTGGCTAAGCTCTGTGTGTTATTAATCATGTTGCTTCATTCTGAGTAAGTCCTTATGTCCTTAAGAATTGTTGAAAAAAGTTTTTTTTTTCTTTTTCTTTTGCGCACAAAATGTATTCAAAGTGACGTGACATGTGGCCAAGTATGGTTACCCATACTAGGATTTAGTGCTCTGCATTTAACCCATCCTTAGTGCACACACACAGCAGTGAACACACACACACTGTGAACACCCATGAGTAAGGCAAGTAACAAGTGACTTATTTCTTACGATTGCTCTTAAGACAAAACATTTTAAATTCTTGGGTCCAGATTTACTAAATAGGGGCAAATTAATGCAAGGGTGCAATCCCATAAAAGCGGCGATGAGAGTGGAAAGTTCTGCGGCTGATCTACTGACAATGCGCAAATTAAAGAAACCAGACACAACATCTCCCTTCCATAATGACCAACACAATCGGTGTCCTTGTTACACGTACCTACTATAATAACAATTAATTATGCATGATTGCATGCAAGCAGCCCTAAGCTAAAAATTCTAACCCTAACCATATAGTAAGTACATGTAGTTAATTAATTAATATTACTCAGTACGTATATGCATAATTACAGTGTAACAAGGACACCTTAAAATAAAGTGTAACCCAATTAGGGCTGCACGATAAATCGAAATGAAGCAGAATCACAGAAGCTGGGATTGTCATGCGTATCTTTCAGTGAAGCACGGTTCTGTGATCAGCAGTAAATCTCCATCCAAAGGCCAGAGGGCGCTCTCGCGCTGAAACTCCAAATACGCCTCGCAGAAGAAACCCAGAAAATCGCTGCAGCTGAATAAACAGAAGATTCAACTGCTCCCAATATGCAATAAAGTCAGCCACAGTAATGCGTCTATGCCTTTTCATCGCTAATGTTTCATTGCGTGCCTTTAGTAAACCTTGCAGTAGTTCTTTTAATGCCAAAAGAGAGTTTGCGCTAGGATACCTCTAACTTGTCTAAAATCCCCAATGGTAAGATGTTTGATGAATTTATTGGACTGTTTCAGAAAATAAGCATCCCAACACAACACTAGCTACATATATTTTAACAACTCTAGAAAAAGCGTGTCAAATCAGAATCTCATATTAAATTTTGTAATTGTCACAGCATAATTTTCAACAGCACACAGATGAACCAGATGTTCACTAAAGCCGCTGTAAGAGCCATATGTTATTTGTTTATATAGACGTGGAATAAATAAATAATTGTGTGTGTTAAGCAATTGTAAAATAATTATAAAAGTAAATAATTTAATATGTGTATTATATTTCATATTGACAATGATGTCATTTCCGGCAAGGACCGTTAGTTTTTTGTGATGCAATATTGGAGCGAAACAGTTTTTTGACCGTGTAACATTTTTCCAGTTAATTTTGTTATTAAACTTTACCTAAAGAAAGTTTCTGGACTACGGAATGTTATTCGAGTTCAAATCACGCTCACACATGAAGAAGAAGCAAGAAAGATGAAACTTTAAATGGATTGCTATCACAGCCGCTTTTCCACCGTTGGGCCGAACGGTTCCAGTTACGTTTCCACTTGAGCTCGGTTGTGTTACCAAGGCAACGACTGACACGTTTGTATTATTTTCATATTTTCAAAATGATCGGCTGAGACTGGGTCATTTTGCAAAGCATTTTCGCTGTCAGGAGGAGTAGACAAATTACAGTGATGTTGCTTTTAAGACACGTTAAGAAGAGTTAAGAAACCTACAAACTGGAGTTTATGCCATGAATTCACCGATTTCAATCGAGATGGTACAATGCAAGATAATGTTCCATCAGGCGACTCATCTGCTGACAATTTAACAATTTAGAAATACAATTTGCTGTATTACCACTTGATTTAAACTGGCCCGACCCTTTCCACACCATCATAACAGATTTTCCCCCATGTCTTTCCATCAAACTCACATGTCAAGCCGTCTCTAGTGTGTGGGTCTCTGGGTGGACTGGGGAGTTTAAATGCTAGAGTATGACTCCATTGCACAAAAAACATGTAATTGAAAAGATCAGGCAAAATTTGATTCATCTTGATCTGTTCCCATTAAGTGTGCTGAGGGAACGTGTTGAAGGAACAGACGCGGTGTGTATGCGAGCAGCTCTGGAAATAATCCACCTCACTCTCTCTCCATCACGACCGCAGCCGCGTCTCCATGGTAACATCTCCACATTACGCTCTCTGGTCTCGGATGTATGGCAGCGCTCCGATGGGACCGCCGATCCACGTCACTACGACTGAATCAAAGCTTCACCTCCTCACTTAACGTCTCAATAAGGTAGCGACCTGCTTAACATCTCCAGTGGAACCGCACATCAGACAAGTTAAACGCAATCCACTGCAGCTCTCCGCGGACTCCGCTCTGAAGGGGCTTGTTTCTGAAACGATTCATCCTCGTGTAGACAGAAGGCTCATGTATTACAGCATGACAACACTCGTATCTCTTTAGGAAGCTCCTCTTGGGTGACTTTGACTCATTTGACTCAGTATTTGATGCAACACAGTCTGTATTTCTACATATAAACAAATGAAGTCCTGCAACTGATGTATTTATATGCATGTATGATTTATGACGCTATGGTGCACCAACATTAAAAGTGACAAGCATGTCTGGGAGCTGGTTTATTTCATCACTACCAGTGAATGCTTACTTAAAGATCAAAACCAAACCAAACCCCCTGTGAAATCTTTCGCCCTCATCCTAAATTCATGATTGTGAGGATTCCTGGATTTCGCCCTGTGAAAATTAGAATCTTTTTTATATTATCATATTTTACATCTATTATGTTTAAGAAACTTCTAAGATATTTAAGAAGTCATTCATGCTTAAAATCCATGGTTTAAAGAACAAGGGCTAAATATAAGCATGAAGTGTTCAAAGAGTTTTCAAAGGTGAGTTATTGGGGCAGAGATGAGAGTAAGAAAGAGATACAATTTAACAGCAGACATCTTCCAAAACCAACCTCTATAAATTCTACATCTTATTTGCAATTTTTCAATTTCCCAGTTTCCTATCGCAAGAGCAGACACACCAGCAGCCCGACTCTCTGCGGGCAACTTCCAAACGCAAATTGAGGAATAAAACGCTCATCTATATTTAAGAGCCTCTCCAGACTTACACATTCCATATCAAAAAGTAATGAAAGCTTCTATAAATCCAGGGCCTGACAGAATAATGGAAACATTACGTGAAAAAGGAATTGAACATAATAAGATTCAAAGGTGAATCATTTTAGATTTAGAAAGGGTCAGCATTAAAGACTGCACTTCCACTCCCACCTGCTCTGTTTCCAATGACAACGTAACTGATTTTTGTTACTACATACAAACAAATGCAATTTTTAATAATGACTTAATATGTGGTATTTGCAAAAAATTATATTATTTTATACAGATGAGGAAAGTGACTGGAACAGCTCCGCAGAATGACAAATAGAAACGGGTTTGTCATTTGCATGTTGTAAGGGATTACTCCATCAGTTTGTGCTGACTGGGTTATTCTCCATGATTTGAAAACTACACGGTTACAATATTATTCAGAGCCCTGGTCCAGCTTTGCCATCACAGGAATAAATTAAATTTTGAAATATGTTCAAATAGAAAACAGCTATTTTATATTATAATAATATTCCACAATATTACCGTTTTTACTGATCAAATAAATGCAGCCTTGGTGAGCATAAAGTAAGTTGAAGCTCGTCTTCAGCCAGGGACGTACAGAGATCTGCTAAACGTCGAAAATAAAGCCTCGACAAAAAGACTTCATAAGTGAATCAACACCTGTGTGAACCAAAAACAACAAGCCTTGAGCTTCATGAAGCCTAAATCTGCAGCAGGGCTGTCATTCAGACACAAGTCAGCATACAAATTTTGCAACCCTAGTTATATGTCACTGAGATAATGTCTTCCAACGTAGGCGGTTCTCAGCAGAATAAGCTACAAAATAGATTTTATGCTGTAAATCAAGTGTCTGGCTTAAGCATATTGTTGTAGTTGAGACCAGTTCATCAGTCTGAGTCAGAGACAGACACCAAATAAGGGTTGAGTCCACGTCAAGACCGAGACCAGAAGAAGTTTGAGTCCGAGTCCAGACCAAGACCAGAAGAGAAACGAGTCCGAATCAAGACTTAGACCAGAAGACCTGCTTAGCATAGTCTTAAAAACCTAAAAACTAATAATCAATTTTTTTTTTTCTTCAAGACTGGTCATACATTTTTTAAGTCAGTTACAAAAGGTAGTTTTGGTCTAATTTGGTTGGTCAAACTAGCTCTGAAGACACAGTCTTAACAACATAGTGGCTGTGTTTATGGAACTGGCCCCAGAAGAGTCAAGACTGAGACCAGAAGAAGGTTGAGTCTCGAGACCAAGACCAGAAGAGGGTCAAGTCCGAGTCAAGACAAAGTCCAGAATATAGGGTCTAGTCTGAGACAAGAAGAGAATCTAGTCCAAATCAAGAAGGTTGAGTCAGAGTCAAAACTAAAACCAGAAGAGGGTCTAGTCCAAGTAAAGATAGAGGCCAGAAGAGAGTCTAGGCCGAGATCAGAAGAGGGCTGAGTCAGGTCTCAAGTATTACAAGGCTGCTAAAGCAGTCAAATTCATCAAATTTATGAAAAAATAATTAAATTATATATAGTCATTAATCACTCATACATGTGCACAAATACTTGTTTTTCATTTGAATCAATTCGTTTTTCTACAGTATATGTGTAAAAAAAATATTAGAAATTAAATTTGACAGCTCAGGCCTGTCATTAAAATGACTTGTTTTTTAGACCTACCTAACCTTGTGTTAATCTTCACTTTCAGGCAGCTATTTAGCGTTAAAGAGCAGTAACTGGTTTTCACTTTTTATGGTCAGTGTTGCAGTATGATTAATATTCCCCAATTACCAGTTTTGAAGGAATTTAGTAAATTCCTATTTGTCTTACCCCAATATCAGTAGTTAAAGAAGCAAAAGGCTTAAGGCGGGCGTACACGGTGCGATTTTTGCTGTCGTACGAGCTCGCAGGCGATTTTTTTCTCTCGGGAGAAAATCGCAGATGCTCGCATGGTCGCGGCTCGTACCGTGTGAGAAGAATTACAGGCCGATCCGAGAACGTTACGAGCACCCCCCCGTCCTCCCGATAATTTTCAAACATGTCAAAAAAAAATCGGACGCTGTCGGTTTAAATTTGTGGCATATGTGCGGTTGAACGAGACGATTTGGCGATCCATCTGAAGTTGACCAATCAGAAGATGACAAAAACCACATATTATGTATATAAATAGTCTATATAGTAATTTAAGTTTAATTATACAGCTCTAGTTTTTATTTGTTATTCCGAATTGTGCCAAATTTGCTGTTCAGCTTTATGAATGAATATGCCTGCTGTATTTCCAGCAAAACGAGCAGAAATTCAGAAATAGCCTACTCGCCTCGAGTTGTTTATGAAGAACAGAAAGTCCATGCTTTTCTCTGCTTTTCAGCCATTCTCTTTGCCATGTCCTTCGTCTTTGTTTCTTTTTTTGGACGTCACAAGCCATAGCTGCCACAAAGAAAACTATTTCGTCCTCAGAATCCATATTTTTATGAATGGCGCAAAACGTAATGCTTACATCAGAGTTTGTAAAATCGTAGTAAATTTTTGTTGTGTGTGACTACCTCCGTACGATTTTCGGATAAACTCAATCGTGACATGTGCGAGGGCTCACGACGTTCTGACCTTCAGAATCGCACCCTGTACACCCGCCTTTATTCTAGACTGTCAAGCATGTGTAATGCATGTGCTCTCAAGGGTAACACCAAGGTTTAACAAATAAATAAAATTAACCAGCATGACACCACTAGTGTGTATTAGTGTGTATGTCCAGTATGTGTTTTTTTTCCATAATCAGCACTACCTGCAGAGATTGATAATGTTGTATACTATGTTGGGATCTGGAACACTCTGTGTGATTGGGATGCCAGCAATCAGCAATCAGAGATATTTTAGTAGCTTAATTCATCTGGAATTTTACCATCTCCAACAGTGACCCAGTGCAACCGTAATTGCTTGTACCAGGCCAAAAAATCCATCAAATTCATTAGCAAGTGCACAAATTGTTACTTGCGCTAAGATGAATAAATGCCTTCCAAAAGCTCTAAAGCCTGCTATCCATGTAAAACAGTATTTATTTATCCATGTAAACTGTGTTTTCTCTATTCCAGTGTTTCCTATTTACTCTACTGTTCAAGTTTAGAATCACAATGAAGTTGTCTTTGAAAGAAACCCAACTCTTCAAGGCTGCATTAAACTGATTAAAATCAGCGACTGATTTCAAATAAATTCTGTTCTTCAATAAAAATCCTCTTGTGCTGCACAACCAACCTCAACTGTGCTAATATTAAGCACCACAGTATCAAATTAGCATATTTTAATGATTCCTTAAGGGTGAGACGATACAGGGCTTTCTTAAGAGACTGTAGCAACGGCTGCTACACAAATGATGCTTGGTAACCACACTATGGAAGTCAATGAGGACCACCAGCAACTGTTTGATTACCAACATTTCTTCAAAATATCTTCTTTTATCTTTAAGAGAAGAACGAAACTCATACAGATTTAGAACAACTTACAGGCAAGTAAATGATGACAGAATTTTCATTTTTGGGTCAACTATCCCTTTAAGGTCGTAGAAGTGTTATTATTAACGGTCAACTTCTTTTTGGACAATTAGTCATTAAATCCTCAGGAACACAGGAGTCATGAGGGCCTCAGGCACGGGAGGGTGGCTTAAAAACAAGTACATTTTAATAGTTTCCCATTCATTTCCACAGATCTGTTCGGTTTGACCCATTCAAGATGATTTACGGACCATTAGCAAACAAGATCTTGACAGCTATTACTCCACTGACAGAAGGACAAATCCCAGCATAGTAGCATTGCTTCCTCTCAAGTAGCTTCTGGACTGAAGCTCCGCCATCGCATTCACATAAGTTATAGGACCTCAGTGAGAATGCAGTGAGCTCATGGGAGGAAAATGAGATGCTGCCTCCCACTGAAACTTTATCTGCTGTTGAAAAATGACTGCCCTACACACTGTTTGGTCTCTTATTTTTTATACTTTTCAATTATTTTCTCATTTGAATTTTCCTGAGGCACCGCTGCTTCCTCTCCTTCCTCGGAGAAACACCCCTACTCAGAAGGCAGCATAATTATGTTGCTTAACTTTCGGAACAGGCTTTGTGTCGCATGACTGTGAAGCCTTAAAATGCTGTCTAGGGAAGCAGCTCACTAAGTTTCAGAAAAGAGTCAGAGACATTTAAAAGAAGTCAAATCTGCATATGAATGCCAGTTCTGTCAATGTGACCACATTACAAGACTATCACGAACAAATGCTATACCAAATGCAATATCCCTAAAGAAAAGGCAAAGCGAGATACAACTATAATTTTGGAAACACTGATTCATGAGAAAGCAGTGGTGAGGTATTGCCTGCCAAGCCCAACATGACAGACCTTCAACAGGCCAGAAAACAGCAGGGGGCTTCATGGGACCTCCAGGAAGTCTTGGCCAAGGAAAGAGTAAAGTGACAATCCTTTTTTTCATACCATATGCCACACAGGTCCAAGAACACACGCTTATTTCTTCACATTACAGGAACTGTTCTTTTTAAAAGCTCTATTATCCAACAAAATCTGTACATTTACAAGAATACTTAAGTGGTGCTTGATGGTGTCAAACCCGCCGCCACAATGCTACAGTGTTCAGAATAGTCAAAAAACATCGCTATGTACTCGCTATGGTGATGTCTTTGCAGTTTCTGGTTTTAGTCAGGGTTTTCGGTGTTTTGACAAAAATGTCCTTTACATGTAATCAATTTCATCATATTCATTCAGTTTAGTCTATTTTACTCAGATTAAAACAGATTATAGTTTTTTGTTGTATTTTAATATTAATTCTAGTTTAGCAAAATTATGTGTCAAAATTGAACACACCAAGATGTGAAATGTACAAACATTTATCAAGGATGCAAACTCATCATGGGTGAAAAAGG
>NW_015632743.1:182258-188454 GCF_001515625.1 Sinocyclocheilus rhinocerous
TCACTTTCATTCATGAAGACAGGAAAAAAATGTCTCCTGGTGGAAAACAAAGACTTAAGATGAAAATGATATGACATTACCATTATATCCAGTAGATGGCAGCAGAGGATCACACATTAGCTCAGTTGCTATTTCAACTCCATAGTTTTTCTCACATCTTACTTTTGGATTTATCATAAAATGACTATGAAGTATAGCAAGTGCAGGAAGTCACAAAGTCTCATGTCATTTAAAAATAAATAAATAAATAAGCCCAGACACCAACAGCCTAGTATGATAAAAAAAAAAATTATACTTAACTAGTTAACTACAAGTTAAGTTAATTATTAATGGTATAATAATTAAATAATGCATTAAATATTTTGGCTTTTTTTTTATATTTAATTTATAAAAACTACATTTTTCAAACATTGCCTAAAAAAGGACACATCAAAAAAAGAGTGCTTTAACTTATTTTTACCTGTAGAAGCTGCTAAAGGCAACAGACTTGTTGCTGCTGTAGTTTTATTACTCTGAATTTACTCTGCATCACTTAAAGCACAGCTGTCTATCGGCTTGTCAGATAGTTCGTTCCGTCCATTGCTACAGTTATCACCATCAATCGCGGATCAATTTGGCGGATTCACTCGCGTAATTTTTTTACACTCGCATTTGTCATTCCTGAAACAGTATACATGGACGGTTTGGTTCTCTTACACTTTTCTGCAAACTGTGAATGAAGTAAAAACCGAGCAAAGGGCGCTTCCCTTAAAGCGTAACTGTCCGAGCTTACTCGCGCGGAAACTCCTGATATAATCGATAACTAACTATACAATGAATATCTTATTTACATCGTGTATGCTTTCTTTTTGTCTTGTGATAATAGGAAGATCTGTGAGTGTGTAGAACTACGCAAACTTGCGAAAACAAAAATTAGATCACAGGGGATTCTGACTAACCTACAGTAAACACCTCTGATTGGCCACTGCGTTCAACAGAGATGCCTGTGATTGGCTACAATACTCAACGCTGCAAAACACGTTGTAAATAGAAACTTTTGGTTTTGTAATTCGAAACCAGAGTGCGCACACAAAAACACACAGGAGCGTTTGAAAGCGGGTGACCAAAAAAAACCCAAACATTTTCTCATCGGATCGACACTAATCTCGTAGGTGACCTATTTTGATCCCAAAAAGGTGAACTTTCACCGAAAGGTGAGGAGTTTGCATCTATGAAGTATGCATTCAGCAAGGATGCATTAACTTGAACAAAAGTGACATTTATAATGTCACTAAAGACTTCTGTTTAAAAAAATTGCTGTTCTATTCATCAAATAATCCTAAAAAATGTTTCACAGTTTCCACAAAAACATTGACACATCGCAACTGTTTTCAACATTGATAATAATCAGAAATGTTTGTTGAGCAGCAAATCAGCATCTTACAATGATTTCTGAAGATCATGTGACACTGAAGACTGGAGTAATGATGCTGAAAATACAGCTGCGCATCACAGGAATAAATTACATTTTAACATATAATCAAATAGATAACAGTCATTTTAAATCGTAATAATATTCTACAGTATTACTGTTTTTGATCAAATAAATTCAGCCTTGGTGAGCAGAAGAGACTTCTTTCAAAAACAAAAAACTGTCTGACCCCAACCTTTTGAATGATACTGTACATAAAATAATCTTATGGACAAATAACCATGACTAACTAATTAAAAGATTTTTCTGTTGCATAGGAAGAGTAAGATTAGAGCATGTGGAGGGACACGGGCCACTTCTAGTTAACTAATTGATTCACAACACACTCAGAACGAGGACGGGCCGCTTTACTAACACTGAGAGCAGCTAAACACAGCAAACTCAAGAATCTCCCACATGCTGCTTGTCAATGAGAACTCCAGCTGTGCTCCACAAAATATTAGAATTTATAGTATTTTAGAAAACATATCTGCATTAGTCTCTAATATACTCATATTTTAAATAAAAATGTAATAAATTCAGCTGGTGACACATACATAGTGCTTATGCGAGCACTGTAACTCAACTGAATATTAGTCTTCCGACACATCATTGGACAGGCTCAATTAATATGCAGTCTATATTTACACACTGCTTGCCTGTGGCATCAATCTTAAAAAATGACGGATCAAAGCTGCATTTTGGAAAAATTTTCCTTTCAGTATGGTAACCAAGCAAGACATATCCAAGCGTCCCGTCTCAAATGCAGACTGTGTACCATGTGATTGCCTGGATTTATTTGATGGATATACTGCACTTCAAGAAACAGAAAATGATGCAAGAAAATTCAACGATATACTCATTTCCTCCCAAAACTTAAAACACAAAACTTGAACAACATAGTTTATTAGCATCCAGTCAATATGAAATCAAAGCTGGCCCTATCTTGTCCTGATACACATTCTTTATGATTCAACACTGCATGTTAAATAAATCACACTTAAAGCTCCTCGAATGTATTGTAAAAAGCCCTATACAAAACTAATGACTTACTTGCTTCTGTGCAACACAAATAGAAATTATATATAGTCTATATATATAACTTATATAGACAAGCTTTAGAAAGGACAAAATATGCACCTGACTTATGTGCTATATTCCACATATTCAGAAGAAAAATAATAATTATTCAGCTGATAGGAAGATTATACAGTAGAAGATTATTATTGAATTCAAGCCTGCTGTGTCTAAAGGTGACATTTTTAATGTAACATTCGTGAATTAAATCTGAGAGCTGCATTTGTTCTTTCCAGAGCTGACAGTATCTGACACTAAACCTTTCCTTTTGTGATTCACAAACGATACTCATAGAGGTTTGGAAAGATATGATGGATAATAAACAACACCTCGTGGTAATTCAGCATGTGCTAATGCCAAAAGCAATTCTTAATTAAATAAAGAACAAACAGGAGTGTGTTTTTGTTATTGTTACTGAAAGGCACTCACGTTAAATTTAATGATGTCGTAGATGAGATACCGCGGGACGGGCTGGCCGTTCACTTTGTCGACAATCATCTCCTGCAAAAAAAGACGGCGACGATAAGAAATGCAGATATAATGCCCACAAATCAAGCCTATAAAGATCAACATGATGTAACAATGTGATAAAAAAAAAATCAATATAAGATATTTAGCGTTAAAGCTCAAGCACAGACACAAATTAAAGAATAGTAAGTTAATACATGGGGTCCCCTAATGTCTGAGATCAATGAAATCTTTTCATTTAAACCTGTATATTAAAAGATTTAGGATTTTCAAACATTTCAAACAAAGGAATGTTTTGACTAATGGTGTGTTCACACCAGACGCGAAGCGAATATGCGCATCGCGTCACTCGCTCTAGATTACTCGCGGGATGTTTTTCGTGTCACTCGCGCGAATGAAAACAGCGCGATCAACCATGTTGTAGATAACTACAATCGCTGTTTTGAACCTGTTGTCAAAAAGTCCCAAATACAATGGAAAGCCAAACGCAGACGTGTCTGGGTTCACAGCACCATCCAGAGGAGGATGAATAACGTTAGGATCCTGTATTAATGTGTGTGTTACATTTTACTACTGTATATATACACTGATATTACTATTATTGATAGCAGCATCTCTGTAGCCATGCTAATAAAATACAACTACTACAACTGATTTTAATTGTTTTCTATGCTCCAGACCTATATAATAACAGACGGCTGCAATAATGCTCTCTTCTATTGTTTGATTCAACCAGACGTGCCTATAAGCTCTTCGCTGATTGGCTTGCGCGAGAACGCGTCAGGCGAATTTTCCGCTCGAGTTGAAATTTTTGAACTTGCGCGAAAGACGGGATTGAGGCGAATATCTCGCGTTCGCGGCAAACGCGTTGCACATTTCGCGTCATTCGCGTCTTTGCATTGACTTTGTATGTAATCTACTCGCGCGAATAATTAAATTCGCGTCTGGTGTGAACACACTGTAAGGCTGCAGAGAGTAGTGCTGGGCGGTATACCGGTTCATACCGAATACCGGTGTTAATATTTGTTGTTGGGCATTTTTCACTCGTGTTCTCCGATCTCTTGACCTTCAACATTTAAAGTCATTTTTTAACATTTTCATTCATTTCAAGTTTAAATTGAGCATTTTGGCATATATATTACTCTTAGGGTGGTCTGCACCAATAAAGACTGATCATGATTAAATCATGATTTATCTAATAATTAAAATAGCCAGGTTTGCCTTAAACCCTAATTTTAATCATGGTTTTAATTTTAAGATAAATCTAAATTAACTTTAAATTAATTAAGCTTAAACTTGAATCCTTTTGTTTTCACTCAGATTGAAATCTCAGTTAGCTTGCTGCTGCGGAGGATTAAATTACAAAACAAGTGGACATAACTGGACAATTAAAAGTGGCAGACTGAGCAAAGACAGACAGAGCAGGTGTTGTGACAGGGCTCCGAGATATATTTATATTTATAGCAAATAAATATGTCCATAAATGATTAAAAGGATGGATTAGGGGTCTCATCTCAGTGGCGGAGAGATTTAGCATGCATGGGAGTGAGACACACTGCGCTATAGGAACATGCAGGACAGCGGACAACGGTACACAATCATATTATATGTGCTCTTTCATCTTTTATACTACTGTTTTGTTCTGTGTTTTAATGTTACAAGATGCTGCGACACTTCTCAGCCTGTTTGATCAGTCCGGTAAACTAACAATTTTTCTATGTAGTTATTTATAGCGTTTTTATATTCTACACTACCATTTAAATGTTTGGGGTCAGTAAGATTTTCTTTTTTGAAAGAAATGTTTCTTGAGCAGCAAATCAGCATATCAGACTGATTTCTGAAGGATCATGTGACACTGAAGACTGGAGTAATGATGCTGATGATGCTGAAAATACAGCTTTGCATCACAGGAATAAATTACAGTTTAACATATATTCACACAGAAATCGGTTATTTTAAATTGTAATAATATCACAATATTACAGTTTTTACTGTATTTTCCTTTAAATAAATGTAGCCTTAGAGAACAAAAGAGACTTCTTTCAAAAACATAAAAACATCTTACAGACCCAGTGCTAAGGATTTTTTTCGGGACAGTGGTTCAAATTTTTACTTGCCCCGCCAACATTTTCACTGGCCCTGCCAAGTGGGAAAAAAAACAAAAAACGAATTGTTGTTTTTGACCCATGCTATATAGTATTCTAATAAATAAGCTTGTATGACACCAACATTTTAGACGCCAGTTAAATTTTACAATTCTTGATTCCAATTTCAATACCACAGCAAAAGAGACACTAAGGGCCCTATCATACACTTGGCACAATGTTTTTTGCTAGTTTCAGCCCGACAGTTACAATTTTCACGTCCTGCGCCACATTGTTTAAATAGTAAATGCATTTGCGCCATTACTGGTCTGAAAATGAGGTGTGTTCAGGCGCATTGCTGGCGCGTTGCTATTTTGAGGCAACTGGCATAGACTGTGCCATTGACCAACTGAAACCTGGTCTAAAGTCTGGTGCAATATATTTTTTTTTGTTATTTAAAGAGCGTGTTAGTAATATGCGCCGATAGGCGGGTGAACAACGCGTGTACACTCTGCTTATTACACACACACAGGGATGCGCAGCAGCACACAAACATTTTTAAAAATTAAAAATTAAAGGACTAAAATGTAAAATATTATTATTGTGTACATAAATATAAAAATGCCTACATGTCATAATGGATAGTCATTGCATGTATCAGAATTACGCGCACAAGCAGATCCGTTTCCTCGCTAGAGAAGCGTTCAGTTTTTCCGCTTGTAAATTCCGCCGTGTAAATAGCAAATATATCGGCGCGAGCGCAACTGGCTCTTAAAGGGAATGGGAGATGAGACTGATTGGTTTATGGCACGTTACAGCCAAAACACACCCATGACTCATTAAGAGAATAGGGACAACCCTTTTAGACCGAGCGCCGGGCGCGCCGACCATTTTTCCCGTCCTTAAACTAGCAAAAGTGGATTCGGACACGCCCTAAGTGCACTTGTGCCGTGCGCTTTAGACCATGTGTTTAGATCGTTAATCCCGCCCGCCGCCGCTCACTCTAGCCCGCCGTGTGTTTCGTTGTGAAAGCAAAACTACTTTGTTTGGCCTTCCAAAAGAGGACACGACTAGAAATCAGTGGTTAAGTTTTATTTACAACACTGTTCCAGAACAC
>NW_015632743.1:188535-196330 GCF_001515625.1 Sinocyclocheilus rhinocerous
ATGCAACGCAACGCGTAAAATGACAGTATAAGTCATTATAATCAGTAATTATGTCCCCACTGGTTGCAACAAATGCCTCGTTTGTAATGGGTTTTAATGTTTATGTCGCCGGGACACGGCATCAACAGTATGGTGAGGGGCGTAACATTTCCGTCTCACGCTTGAGGTATTCGGCCAATCATAATGCGCTGGATAGCTGGCCAATCACAGCACACCTCGCTTTTTCTGACCGATGAGCTTTGTAAAAATCGATGCGTTTAAGAAAGGCGGGGCATAGAGGAGAAACAATAATGTACAGTATATGGAAAATAATGTGTTTTTTGAACCTTAAACCGCACAAACACATTTCATTACACCAAATACACAAAATAATGTTCTTTTTAGCAACATCATATGACCCCTTTAAAATAGGGCCCTAAGAGACAATTCATGGATGCAATATGATACACAGATTGCCTTCTCGACTGTTTGCGTTCACTGAAGACATACTCACCAAGATGGGCATTTTGATATAATTCTGTGTGCATTTGTTCATTCAAGTTAAAGGCGGCGCGAAACAGAACTTAATTCTGTGTTTGCGCGTTGTCTGAGAGCAAGATCCTCTTTAACATTTAAAGAAAGATACATTAGCTCACAACACTGACTTATTTTTGACCGTCTCATGTAAACCAAACCTGTGAGCCTCCATTAAGTATAGAAATAGAGCACATCCTCTCTGCCTAACCTGATTAACAGGCTTTCAAACCGTGCAATAACTTACCCCATCCAGAAGCGTGTTGGAAAGATGGGTGCGAAGATCCTTCCGGAAAGGAAACTCCAGGTTGGCTATGTGAAAGACCGAATTGTCTCTGTCAATCATATGGACTTCGTCTTTTGCATCTATCAACATCATGTACCTATAAAAGCACAAGAGACAGAGTGATGAGATCGAGTTTCATTTACCCCTACCTCAAACAACTCTATGATACATAAATAATTTTTTTAAATATTTAACAGTCCAAGCATATCTATATACATATAGAATGCTGCATCAAACAAATTCATAAATGTAGGGAAAAAAATTTAGATAATAAATCAACTCCATAGTGTATTTCAAGTGATCAAGGGTTTAAGACGTTCCAATTCAGCCTATTGCAAGGGTTCCAACGTAATCAACATATATCAATGTGACGGAGGGAAGGGCATAAAAACGAAGCAGAAAGCAGCCCAAGTTTCACTATGACAGACCAAAGTGATGCATTTACATTTACATTTAGTCATTTAGCAGACGCTTTTATCCAAAGCGACTTACAAATGAGGACAATAAAAGCAGTCAAAACTAACAAAAGAGCAACAATATATAAGTGCAAATGACAAGTCTCGGTTAGCCTAACGTAGTACACGTAGCAAGGTGTATATATATATACACAGTATATTATACACACACACACAAACAAAGAAAAACAAGTAGATAGAATAGAAAAAATAGAAAGCTAGTTTGTTTTTTGTTGTTTTTTTTAAAAATAAAAAACAGAGTTTTCCTTGTTAGGGTTGCGTAATTGTCAATTTGGAACGGTGGCAAAAATCTAAAGTTTGCACAGTACTTTCTGTGTGACTTTCTATTACTAATTTTGATAAAACCGATATGATAACTGATGTGTACCCTAGCAACCACATAGCAACACCCTAGCAACCATCCCGGGTACCCTAGCAACCGCATAGCAACACCTTAGCAACCGCCCCGGGTACCCTAGCAACTGCATTGCAACACCTTAGCAACCACCCTGGGTACCCTAGCAACCGCATAGCAACACCTTAGCAACCGCCCCGGGTACCCTAGAAACTGCATAGCAATACCCTAGCAACCATCCCGGGTACCCTAGCAACTGCATTGCAACACCTTAGCAACCACCCTGGGTACCCTAGCAACCGCATAGCAACACCATAGCAACCACCCCCGAGTACCTTAGCAACCGCATAGCAACACCTTAGCAACCGCCCCGGGTACCCTAACAACCGCATAGCAAAATCCTTAGCAACCGCCCCGGGTACCCTAGCAACCGTATAGCAACACCCTAGCAACCATCCCAGGAACCCTAGCAACCAAATTGCAACACCCTAGCAACCACCCCGGGTACCCTAGCAACCGTATAGCAACACCCTAGCAACCATCCCAAGTACCCTAGCAACCATATAGCAACACCCTAGCAACCATCTCGGGAACCCTAGCAACCGCATTGCAACACCCTAGCAACTCCCCGAGTACCTTAGCAACAGCATAGCAATACCTTAGCAACCACCCCGGGTATTGATATTGATAAAAAGATTTGCAAGAAGCATGGTTAAAAGAAACATTTCAACATCTTAACATGGCGGTCAAACTGTTGAGTGATGTTTCAAAGAGAATTATGTTGAACTCAAACTTTGTATTTATGAGGGTTGGTATAAAGACCACCAAATACATTGGGGACCCTTTGAGGACCCTAACAATGACCAACAAATACAAAGAAGAATTTACTAATAAGAAACACAATGTTACAGGTAAACGATGGAAGGTCAAATAGCGGTGACTGAAAAATTTTGCAGCTACAAAACAAGAAAGAACAAGAGAAAAAGAAGTCTAGCCAGATTCAGCAGCTCTTGGCTGTTTATGAGCAGAAATTAGCAGCTGAAAAGAAAAGCACTGATTGAGAATATACATCCCGGCAGCATCGACACTGCAGGAACTGATGAGCCGCAATGATGAGCAGCAAAGCCTCATTTCATGTGGTTCACCGCCATCAGAAAAATTAAGATAAATACTTTTCATAATGGGCATAATTAAACAAAGAAAAAATAAATCAGGTGAGGTTAAGTCTAGTGAAATTTAGCGACCACTCCAGAGGTGTTCTCCTCGGTCATGTTTCCAGCATAGATGATAAATTGAAGACGATCAACTCTAAAACAGGATGCAAAAAGGGCACAGAGTAAAAGGAGGCTCCAAGAAAGCAGGCAGCTGAAAAGAGAAAGGAATATAAGCTGTATCAGGATGTAAAATAACTTGAAATCCATCCAGAGCAAACTAAATGCATGACGGATGACACGGCATGAACATCACCAACGCTTGGATGAAGCCGCAGTGGAGATTTTTATTCGATAAAACTCTTACTTCCAAAGTTTCTATAGGCTCAAATGAATGCTAGCACATGTATAATGACAGCCCTATTAACAGGTGCAGTCACATTAAAGGGGTCATATGACATTGCTAAAAAGAACATTATGTTGTGTATTTGGTGTAATGCAATGTGTTTATGCGGTTTAAGGTTCAAAAAACACATTATTTTCCATATACTGTACATTATTGTTGCTCTGTAATGGGCAAAAAGAGTCCATTGTCTACTGTCGATAGTGTAGCACAGCTCACACAGAAGTCACTTTCAAACCAAGCAGCTTTTCTGTTGGTCAGTGCGGCAAATTTGCATTACCAGCTTGGAAGCTGATATGAAATTTGTGTCGGGAAATCTTCTTCCTATTGAAATTACTCAGTTTAGAAAATGTGCTAAACACTGGTAAATGTGACCGCACCTTGAGACCATGAGCACCTTTAAGAAAACAAATGCCATGTAGGTTGGCTTCAAGCGATGCCCTGTTCAAATCCTCACGTCAGGCTGGATGAGCCACTAAATATACCTGTAGCTCGTGTCTAGTTTCTTAACAGGCTAGAAGCAGTTGAGAAGCTACACTCAAACAAAATACTTAGGACTAAAATTTAAGATTTAATTGAATTGCATATAAGATTTCAACTAATTTGGTTTACACAATTTTAACATAAACTAATAAACTTAATGTGATGCATATTTGCCATACGTAAATGAAAAAGGTAAGTGTGACGAGTGGGGTGGGGCCAAGAGCTGTGGGAACGGAGCGAGGCCGGTGGAGTAAGTGATAATGCGCGACACCTGCGCCACTCACCGGTCTCAAGTCCCACGGAGGAGCTCCATAAGGATAAAAGGAGGAGTGACGACAGTGTTGGATGAGAGAGGACCAGGCCTGGATTTTATGATGTTTTGTTTCTGCGCGGCAGTCGTCCGTGAGGGCCTGTCACGCTCTTTTAAGTTTTGTGTTTATTTTATTATTAAAGTTATGTTTGAATGTGGGACTGCTGCCGTCCGTGAGGGAGCGGAGAAGTCACCGTGATCGGCTCAATGGCATTGGTTATGCTCTCCCAATTATTGTTGGGAAATCATCGCCAGCATTCAGAAAGACAGAGTCATCATATATATATATATATATATCAAAGTCTGTGCAGTTACGGAAATGTGTTCATCATTACACCTCAACTTCAATATGATCAGCTCAATTCCCTGTTTCTGCAGCTCAGATCAGCACAGGCAGAAGGAAAGGAGTCTTGCTCGAATGCTGCACTGCTAAGCACCAAGTCACAAAAGTAACTAGCTAGTGTGATGAGTGTCCCGAAGCTTCATCAGCGTCGCCCTGGAAACAAGCGAGGAGCACCTGGCCATCATCATCACAGGCTGATCGGTCACAGCTGCACCTCATCAGGCGGCGGCTACATAAACCACGCAAGCCCTGCCATCTAGGAGATTCCTCCATGAGACTGAGCACTAACTCGCCCTCTCATTTTTCCCACAGAAAGCAGCGTGTGACCGACCAGCCCCACAGGAGCACTGCACGGACCCTCTGCACTGGGAAGACGGGAGAGAGCACTCACGGCACCGGAGCACCTACCTGGACCTTTCTCACTAGCACCCATCACCCCAATAAATCCACCCTCCGGGGTATTGATTGAGATTACTTGTCGTGTGATTCTTCACCCCGTTACACTAGACAAAACAAAGCTAAGAAACGTCTTGTTTTTGACTTCCGGCTGGTAAGACAATAACTAGTATTAACTGTTGAGCACAGGATGTTCTCAGAGTGCAGTGAGGAGCTATAGATCTCATGCCATCACATTTATATTCAGCGCGTGCGTCCACGTCATTATATGCTATTGGCCTTTTAGATGTGAATGAAGGTGTCTTCAGGGAATAACGCGAGAGTGTGATATATCCCAGTCACGTATTGTACCGAGAGAGCCGACTGAATGGGAACACATTTGACTTCAATAAACAGAGATTGGCTCAAACGCTGACAGTGTCTGCCCACATGCCAAAATGAAAAGTGTAGAAAAAAAACTCTGGTTTTGGAGATATTCAGCAATCATTTTGTAAATATTTCAAATTCATTTAATAATAATTAAAAATTGGATTAAGACGCAACAACTTCAACTAAACATGATGAGAGGAAGGCAACATGATGGATTACAATGCTCATTTCCAGTCATATAATTATTAAAACGTATCATTTTCTAAAGTAGATCCCGAATGAAATGGAGAAGCTTTAGAGCTCATTACACTTTTTCACTTTAACTGTATCAAGCATGCCAAACGGGTAACTCCTCTACCTAGATATCATACTACAGAGACTGTGTCTGTTCCCAAAACTAGCAAATACAAAAAACATCCAAACCAATTTAAGGGTAATTAATTGATTTCAGGGTAACAAATTGATGTTCAACAAATAAAAAACAGATATAATACAGATAAACAAATGATAAAATTTGGCTTAATGAATATTAGAACCCTTTCTATAAAAGCGCTTTTTGTAAATGAAATGATCACAGATCATACCTTAGACGTGCTCTGTTTGACAGAAACCTGGCTAAAACCAGATGATTACATAATTTTAAATGAGGCTACCCCCCAATATTACTGTTATAAACATGAGCCGCATCCAAAAGGTAAAGGGGGAGGTGTTGCTACAATTTAAAGCAATATTTTCAGTATTTCTCAGAGGGCGGGCTTCAAATATAACTCGTTTGAAGTAATGGTGCTTCATATAACATTATCCAGAGAAGAACATTAACAAATGTTAATGATAAATCCCCTGTGACGTTTGTACTGGCTACTATATACAGGCCACCAGGGCACCATACAGACTTTATTAAAGAATTTGCTGAGTTTCTATCTGAGTTAGTGCTGGCTGCAGATAAAGCCTTAATTCCTGGCGATTTTAATATAGTTTAAAATTCAATATGTTGATAATGAAAAAGATGGATTAGGATCAGCATTTATAGACATTCTGAACTCCATTGGGGTCAGACAACACGTGTCAGGGACTACTCATTGTCGTAATCATACTTTAGATTTAATACTGTCACATGGAATTGCTGTTAATGACGTTGAAATTCTGCAGCAGAGTGATGATAGCTCAGATCATTATCTAGTCTTGTGCATACTCCATAAATCTAAAGCTACAAACTCAACTCCTTGTTACAAATATGGCAGAACCATCACTTCTACCACAAAAGACTGCTTTGTAAATAAACTTCCTGACTTGTCTCAATTCCACAGCAAATCCAATATCTCAGAAAAACTTGCTGTTGTAACAGAAACTATGGACTCTCTCTTTTCTACGCTCCTTTACGCTTAAAGAAGATTAAGGAAAACAGTCCAACACAGTGGTATAACGAGCACACTTGCGCCTTATAGAAACTTATAGCCTACTTCTACTTATAGAAAAGCTCTGAAACTGCTAGATCTGCTTACTTTTCGTTTCTTTTAGAAGAAAACAAACACAATCCCAGGCATTTATTCATTACAGTGGCTAAATTAATGAAAAATAAAGCATCAACAGGCGCAGACATTTCCCAACAGCACAGCAGTATTGACTTCATGAACTTCTTTACTATACTAGAAAAGGCAGTATCCTCTCAGCTATGTTCCTTCTTAGAGAGAAATGGTATCTCTGAGGATTCCAGTCAGGATTTAGACGGTATCATAGTACTGAGACTGCTCTCATCAGAGTTACAAATGATCTGCTCTTATCATCTGATTGTGGTTGTATTTCTCTATTAGTGCTACTGGATATTTGCTCTGTGTTTGACACCATCGACTACAACATTCTTTTGAGTAGACTACAAAATTATGTTGGCATTAGTGCTCAGCTATGTTCCTTCTAAGAGAGAAATGGTATCGCTGAGGATTCCAGTCAGGATTTAGACGGTATCATAGTACTGAGACTGCTCTCATCAGAGTTACAAATGATCTGCTCTTATCATCTGATTGTGGTTGTATTTCTCTATTAGTGCTACTGGATATTTGCTCTGTGTTTGACACCATCGACTACAACATTCTTTTGAGTAGACTACAAAATTATGTTGGCATTAGTGGAATTGCATTGTCATGGTTCAAATCGTACTTATCTCACCGTCATCAATTCGTAGCAGTGAATGACGAGATATCATATCGATCACAAGTACAGTATGGAGTACCACAAGGCTCAGTCATGGCCCGACAATATATAATAATTCGCAAAACTAACGAAATGCATACCTGATATAAAAAAACTGGATGACTAGTAATTTCCCACTGCTAAATTCAGAAAAAAAACAGAGGTTTTAATTATTGGACCAAAAAACTCTGCCAAACCACATTTTTCCATCTTAAAAATATATATAAATTACCACCTATGCTCTCAATGTCAAATGCAGAAACGTTAATTCATGCGTTCATGGCCTCAAGGTTAGATTATTGTAATGCTTTATTGGGTGGTTGCTCTGCACGCTTCATAAACAAACTCCAGCTGGTCCAAAATGAAGCAGCTAGAGTTCTTACTAGAACCAGGAAGTATGACCATATTAGCCCGGTTCTGTTAACTCTGCACTGGCTTCCTATTGAACAACGAATACATTTTAAAATCTTGCTAATTACTTACAAAGCCCTGAATGGTTTAGCTCCTCTGTACTTGAGCGAGCTCATATCGCATTATAGTCCTT
>NW_015632743.1:196460-213618 GCF_001515625.1 Sinocyclocheilus rhinocerous
AGAATACATTTTAAAATCTTGCTAATTAATTATAAAGCCCTGAATGATTTAGCTCCTCAATACATTATTGTCCTTCATGTCCGCTGCAAAATTTGGCCATTTGATAATACCTAGAATATCAAAATCAACTGTGGGCAGCAGAACCTTTTTCCTATTTAGCGCCCAAACTCGGGAACAATCTACCAAACATTGTTCGGGAGGCAAACACACTCTGTCAGTTTAAATCTAGATTAAAGACCCATCTCTTTAACCTGGCATACACATAACACACTATCACATTTCTATAATACAAATTCATTAAAGGATTGTTAGGCTGCATTAATTAGGTCAACCGGAACCGGGAACACTTCCCATAACACCCAATGTACTCGCTACATCGTAAGAAGAATGGCATCTATGCTAATATTAGTCTATTTCATTCTTATTCCGAGGTCACTGTAGCCACCCAAATCCAGTCTGTATCCAGTCCAGACCTAGAGACAAACTCTACAGCCCTGATTATCAGCAGAGACCGTGTCAACTAGATGCGTCCCAGAGACAGATCCCCTGCAAAGACCTCGTCACCTCGATGACCATCAGCACAAGACCACGGGAACCAGACAAGACATCTACACCTGTATCGCAGGCTGGAATTAAACCACACCATGATGGTTTCGTCTGGCCAGAGGAGAACTGGCTCCCCAACTGAGCCTGGTTTCTCCCAAGGTTTTTTCTCCATTTCTGTCACCGATGGAGTTTTGGTTCCTTGCCACTGTTGCCTTTGGCTTGCTTCGTTGGGGACGCTTGACTGATTGCACAGACACTATTGGAAGAGAGCTGAACTGGATGATGAATCACTGAATCAATGAACTGACTTTAACTGAAAAACTGACTGTATGTTACTGTCTTCTTGCATTATTGACAAACTATTTTCCTGTTTGACACTGTAAAGCTGCTTTGACACAACCAGTATTGTATAAAGCGCTATACAAATAAAGGTGACTTGACTTGACTTTAATTCCCTCCCGTTTGGTCATTATTACAGAGCGCTCTGCTGGACGCCCCCCCAGCAAACGCATCACACAGTGATTCTCTGTAAGCCCTGAGTGGCCAAAGCACAGGATAATGGGCTTGTTAGAATAGATCTCCAGTTAAAGTGATCAGCGACATCTTTTTAACGTCTCAGTGATGGAGCCGAGCATTCTTCTGTCAGAGCGCCGTGGCTGTTCTGCTCGACTTTCAACTAAATTTGGATCACTATGACACACCAAACCAGCTAATTCGCTGTGGTGCTTCTGAGCAGATCTGTCTTATGGAGGAGTGTCTAATGATGTTCATGCAGACGTTTGATTCTGGCTTGAGCACATGAGCCAGCAGGAGCGCACAGAGATAGTTCACATCATTACAGCAGACAAGCTCATGCAGAGCTGCCATAAAATGACCTGGACCATCATTAAATGGCCCTCTGTGAGCACTAGACTCCAACATTATAGAAACAGCACAAAATTACACTGAAGATCATTTGAAGATCATCAAAAGAATAATCTTTAAAAAAAAAAAAAACATTTCATATATTACGTAAGCATTAATGTTATTAGTGTCAACTAAAACTAAACTCTTGTTAATTAAAAGATAAAAAAGGAGCCAAAAAGAAACTAAACCAGTTATAGACAGTCAGATTTAATTAATCTCGTCTAAGCCTGACTTCTGGCTTTCGGTGCATTAGACAGGAGAAAAGTGTCTGAATAACACACACAACAACCTATCACCGTTCACTATGATCTACACATCTGGGTATGGTCCTCCTAAAAAGGCACTGTAATCAACTTGACGTGTTTGTATGTGCCATTAAGGCATGTAAATGTAATGCATGTAAAGTGTTTACAGCAAGGATCTCCAACGCTGCTCCTGGAGAGCTACCATCCATCAAACTTCAATTCCAACCCTGCTGCAACACACCTGCCTGTAATTATGAAGTAACCTGAACACCTTGATTAGCTGCTTCAGGTGTGTTTGACTGGGGTTGGAGCTGAAATCTGCAGGATGGTAGCTCTCCAGGCTTACAGCATATACAGGGTTCCCACTCTTTCATGAACACCAGATTCAAGGACTTTCAAGGACTTTTTCAAGCACCATTTATTTTATATCAAGCACCTATCAAATTCACACCCCAGAATATGTGGTGTCATGAAAGACCTTACAGTACTTAACATTTCACTTACACTTAACATTTACATTAAACATTTCAGAGTAATAATGTTTTGAATGTGTAGGTTTCATAAATTTAGACCGTTTTGAGCAGTTGTGTTCAAAGGAATTTAATGAAATCCATTGAAGTCAGTACTGGTAATATTCAAATTAAATTTCTCAAATATTGATAAAATATGCATCAAACTGATTTTTGCTGTAGTTTTTGTACAAGATTTAAATTTGAAAGAATTTCTCAATTTTTAAATTTATAAAAAGTGGTTAAATGTTGTAACATGGTAAAAGCTGATAACATTACAAATTTGCACATTCACTCAAAAGATACGTTACTCATTAATAAATAAACTCAAGTCAAAATAATTTTGTTACTTTATTGTAAATCCCATTTTTTCATCTTTGACCTAGAGGAATGCAGCTGCTCAAAAAGTCAGTATTTTTTGAAAATATTTCATGAACATTTCAAACCTTGTACATGTGCAAATCTGCAAAAAAATATTAAGAAAAGGAATTTAAAAAAAATAGGACTTTCTATTTGCTTTTAAACTGTAAACACTTTTCACTAAGCTGTTTTTCCATTTTCTCAAGTTCTACATTTTCTCCTTAGCTCCATGGTGCAGTAAGTTTTGGGAGTTCATTTTTAGTCCATCTCCTATCCTGAGAAGTGTGTCTTGCAGAAACTAACAAAAATGAGCTCCTAAAACTTACTGCCAGATTCACAACACTTCAGAATGTTATTCTTATTAAGTAGGGGTCATTTTTTAGGATTTTTTTGCATATAAAAGTGCAGCCATCTACATGAAACGTTCTTTAGTTGGTCCAAACAAAAACCTTAAAATAATAATAGAAATTAATAATAAAAACACTAGGTCCAAAGTTTGGTGTGGGTAAGATTTTTTTGTTTTTGAATAAGTCTTATGTTTACCAAGGCTGCATTTATTTGATCAAAAATACAGTAAAAACAGAAATATTGTGAAATAATGTTTACAATTCTAATTGAATATATAGTAAAATGCAATTTATTCCTGTGATCAAAGCTGAATTTTCAGCATCATTACTCCAGTCTTCACATGATCCTTCAGAAATCATTCCAATATGCTGATTTGCTGCTGAAAACAGTTGTGCTGCCGAATAGTTTAGTGGCAACCGTGATACATTTTTCCAGGATGAATACAAAGTCCAAAAGAACAGCATTAATTTGAAATAAGAATCTTTTGCAACATTCTAAACTTCATTATTGTCACTTTTGATCAATTTAATACTTCCTTGTTGAATAAAAGTATTAATTTCTTTGAAAAACGTCTTACTGACCTCAAACTTTGTAAATATCGTAACTAAAAACTAAAAACTTAAATCTCCAAATGAAATCATTAGTTAATCTAAGCTGCAAAAACAACTTAAAGGTTAAATGAGACTTGACAACACAACCATGATCTCATTAACATATGACCTCTCACGTTTACATACCATCTATTCAGTAATCAACAAATTCATGCACTTCATTTGCATGTAGAAAAGTACAACAGCAAAAGTAGTGTTTAATTAGAAGAGTTAGAGAGAAGGTGGAAAAAAGTCAAAAATAGTAAACTATAGTAAAATAGTAAATTTTACTTCAGACAAATACTTCAGGGCCTTGGGAAATAAATCACTACAATATGGCTATAAAAATATTTAGAAAAAGTTATCATTTTAATATCCCTTTTTAAGCTATCTTTGTTTTTATAGTGAGATACAACACTGGTTTTGACACATTTCAGAACACAACAATGAAATCAAGCATGTGTAGCTAGTAGCATGTGAACGGCACACTACTTCAGTTCCCTGAGCTGCAGTCGCTGGACTCACCGCGTGCCGTCTGCTTTCCAGCTGACTTTATAAACGTTCTGCTCCAACAGACGGATGTTCCTGCGGTCCATCGATACGGGCTGAGCACCAGGAAACCCCGATCTGACAGACGCGTAAAGACAAGCACATTAAAAAAAAACAAATGTGATTATTGGACACATTGCTGTGTCGTTTTAATTGATCTCCACTCATCAATGAAAGTAATTATGGCTGCTGTTTCATCAGGATAATAACTCACGACAGAATTCAGCACTTTCCATTAATAGAGCACAAAATGTTTTCCATTACTTATTAGGCACTTCAGGGCACAGATACCATGTTCTTTGGATCATGTTATATTCAGCATGAAATGAAAAGGCATCTATTTTCTAAAAGCATGTTATTGATTTACAATTCATCCATGCATGAGTTTCTTTAATGTAAAAATATCACTCATCTTCTGGTGAAAAAAAAATGATTTTTTTTCTGTCTGATGATCATTTAGTCCACTTCAACCTGCCAGTTTCTTACAACCAGCCGCAAGCTCACAGGAGAGAACACAGTCCCAGACCTATGTTTTTTTTTTTTTATTATTATTAATTAGTTTTACATTGTATTAATGCATTGAAGGTAGTATACATAAATCTTTGTCTGTGATTTAAGCTCAATCATTCAACTCTGTTGCCAAAGTAATTGAATATGATCAAACTCATTTATGGGAAATGTTATCAGTAATTACAAAAACTTTGTCAATAACATTCAGTCCCAAACTAGCAAGCCCCTACTGAGTCATGATGATTTGATATCTTACTTAAGGCTAAAATATGCAACCCTGTTACCCATTACGTAGTATTTAAATATGATTTCTATTTATTCATTTATTTGTTTATTACATTTATTTTTATTTATATTTACTTTATTCTTTTTTATCTTCTGAATGTTATTTCATTTAGAGTATATGTTTATTTAATGCTTATTGCTAGAAAATCTTCAAATTTGGTAACAGGGTTGCAAAATTCAAACCTCATATAAAATCCATAAAATAAAACAGCTCATATAATATTTAGTTTGACATCCTGAGGTTGACAAGCGGCATTTGCTGAAAGTTAAGCATGATATTTCATTGAGCCATTTTTTATTAAATAAATACATCAGAAGTTAATTCTTATTTGTGCCACACACACATTTACTGTCCTCACAATCTCAACATTTTCAATTACTTGACATATCAGTCACATGGGCTCAGAGCTGGAAAGAGTCTGTGGGTGGTAAAACACACACACACACACACACACACACACACACACAGAGAGACTCACTTGTCCCACTCAGAGAACTCCTGACATTTCCTCTGGATCATGCCGAGCTTGGGCTGTGACGTGACTTGAGTGACTCCTTTGACAGACACTCCCTCCAGAAACATAGCGTGCTGAGACACAAGCAAGCAAACAAACACCCATCACATCTGCACACTAACATTTCAAATGGAGAGGAAGTTGATACCCAAAACACTAAATAGAACAGTCCAGGTTACATCGAGCTGATACACAGTCAGTTATGAGCCTTCTTAATGAGCTGTATTAAACCAGACTACGAAAGAATGTGCTGAAACGAGTTTTAATCACCAGTTTTAGTCGTTCTTTCTTCTTCTTGCCCTGACTGGAGTGAGAGGAGCTGGGCTCGGAGCCCTGAGCGATGGCATTCCCATCATCATCATCCACATCTTCGTCCTCCTCATCATCGAAGCACCATTCGGGGAGAGCAGGGGCGGGTGGCGCGTCCTCCACATCCCCGTAGCGGCGGAAGAGCTCCTTCAGATAGTCAGCTTTATAGATTCCCGGGGGCCGAGCCTGAGCGAACGCTGCCACAGAGGCCTCGATACTGACACCACAAAACACACAATCACTCACGCTGTGAATTCAGGATACACTGCATTCTTCAGCTGTCAGAAAGAGCGATTTGTAAATATATCTCCAACCCTGGGTTTACTGACCAGAATGAGTGCAATATAAAATATGTTTAAAGAAAAATTTTCATAAAAAATGATTAAAATACTGATTTGATGTGTATCTAATTTCTTGATTAATTCAATTAAAAAAATGAATTAATTAAAAGGTAAAGAAATTAAAACTATTATCTTTTTTAATGTTTGACATTTGAAAATATTTGTATTTAAAAATTAAAAATGTTCATTTATTTCCAGAAACCATCATTTGAACCCAAAAGCCATTATTAAAAAGTAGATACTTTGTATGAAAAATGTGGTGTTAAATGTAATTGTGGTATGAAGATATTTCCACTAGGTTTTCACTAAAATGTAATATTTATTTATTTATTTTAATAATGAGACTTCTGTGAACTTTTTGAGCAATTATTATGGATTGTTGACCAAGAGTTTTGAAATTGAAATGAGAATAGATGGAAATTATGGAATTTCCATAATGGAATTATGGAACTATGTAAATGAATCGGTGGTATTAACATGGCACTTAATGATTAATATTTACATGTTTACATGTATTGCTCTTTTGTTGATTTTGATTGCTTCTGTTGTCCTCATTTGTAAGTCGCTTTGGATAAAAGCATCTGCTAAATGACTAAATGTAAATGTATTTATTTGTAAAACTATTTTGACTTATTTTATTTTCTAAACCATATTACATATTTCTGTAGTTCATGTGTACTTCTTTTATAATTACTTAGTTTGAGGTCAGTACATTTTATACAATACTTGTATTCACAAGCATGCATTAAATTGATCAAGTAACAAATACATTTATAATGTTACAAAAGATTTCCAATTTGGTTTTAGAATCCTAAACATTTTTATCATGGTTTTCACAGAAATATGAAGCAGCATTGATAATAATCAGAAGTGTTTCTTGAGCAGCAAATCAGCATATTAGACTGATTTCTGAAGATCATGTGACACTGAAAATTCAGCTTTGATCACAGCAATCAATTACAGTTTACTGTATGTTCACATAAAACAAGTTTTAGGTTATTTTAAATTGTAATATATTTCTCAATATTACTGTTTTTTTTATTTTTGATTAAATAAATTCTTATGGTCAAATTGGTGAGCATAAGAAACTTCTTTGAAACACATCTTTAAAACTTAAAAAATCTTAACTGTGAATTATACATAATTTAATATAAATAACAAAATTTATTTACATTTTGTACAAATATTCAAGAATTTAAACAATTTAAAAAGCCCATTTAAAATATGCATTTTTAAACAGTGATAAATATCACTGAGCTCTGAAATGTATTGAAGAACAACAGCAAAATAAAAAAGAACCATTGAATAGTGCTCAAATCTCAATAGGATTTTAGACACCTCATTTTTATACAAGTTAGTGTAGAATCCCCCGCTTATAATAAAGCTCAAAGTCTACTGAATAAACATTATTAATGCATGAGTAATTATGAGATAAGACAGATGACCTTGCTGCCAGATATCATGTTTATATTCATGGCATCACCACAAAAGAAAACTGAAGAAATCTGCCTCGGTCGCATAATATGATACGATATGTCCTAGCCAAGTCACCATAAAAATGACAGATGAATTGCTTTAAGCTACAGCAGTATGTCTTCACTAACAACCACATGGCATCAAAATAAAAACTAAAGTATAGTGAAAGATTTACAATAAAACAATTAAAACCTCTCCTCAATACAACCCAGTCTTTTCTAACATGCTTGGCTGAATATAATGATTTTTTTACACTAGAACCGCCAGGGGGCGCTGTATACCTAAAAGTGCCAGCGAGTAAATTTTACCCATGCACATGACAGCTGTTTTTGAATGACTAAAGAACATATTATTTCACTGTATTATGCTACTGTCTTCACAAAGAAGTGTCTAGAGTCATAAAATTATTATGTCTAGTCATCAACTATATTTTTGTCCTGTTGTTTTATGTTCAAGCCTTTTTTATGCAGGCTACACTAGTCACTTTTCATAACGGTCAATATTAAGCTAAACAAGCCTGCACTGACAACGAGAATTAGAAGGAAGTAAATACATATTTGGGTGGTGTAATAGGCTATTATAATACAATGTCTTTTCTAACATGCTTGGCTGAATATAATGAAGTATCGATTAGCCAAAGCAGGTGTGGAAGAGGTTGGATTTACAAACTCAAGCTCTTATAGGCTGTTACACAGCTTCAGGACCAAAATATATGGACCCAGTGACGACCCAAAACAGTACCATTATTGATTATCATACAAAAATAAAATAAAAAATGTCCTAAAACTCAAACACTGAAATAATATTTCCATGCATTACATTAATTTGACATAAGGCTAAACAGCAGAACAGATCATATGATCATATGCAAGTCAACCTGTATTTAATGCATTCGGACGGAGTCATGTTTTCTTTAACTTTTGTTCACTTTTGTTTTTTGTTTAACGGTTCTGTTCATGATGTTTGAGGATGAAGGCATTTTATCCAACCTATCCATGCTGGCATTGTGTATTTAGCTATATCCTAACTTTGCACGATTGACTGGTTAGTTGTATTTTATTATTTGCATTTAGCATATATTCAGTGCTGTTCACAACCCTTCCAGAACAGAGCTGCGATGAGATAAACTCAAAACCAATCAATTTGATTTCTTCTTAACACCTTTTAGCTTCACTCAGATGCACTAAAAACTCCAGTGAGAAAGTCCGAACAGACACCAGGAACAGCAAACACAGTGATCTAAAACACAATTAAGACTCATCTGGAGCAGAAGCCTGAAGTCTTCAGACTGACCTCAACATACTGGTCTTCACACACACCTGACGAAACATGCTTTTTTACTTCAATTAACAGCACATAAATGCCCAAATATGTAACAGAACTATGTACACTACCGTAAGTTTGGGGTTGATAAGATTTTTTGAAAAGTCTCTTGTTCACCAAGGCTGCATTTATTTGATCAAAGATAAAAACTAATCAGTACAGAAAAAAAACGGTAATATTGCGAAATAATAATATTTATATAACTGTAATATTGTGTAATATTCTATACAATATACACTATTTTTGTAAACATTATCATATGTTAAAATGTAATTTATTCCTGTGATCAAAGCTGAATTTTCAGCATCATTACTCCAGTCTTCAGTGTCACATGATCTTCAGAAAGCATTCTAATATGCTGATTTGCTGCTCAAGAAACATGATGATTATTATCAGTGTTTTTATCCAAAGCGACTTACAAATAAGGACAATGGAAGCAATCAAAATCAACAAGAGAGCAATGATACTCAAATGCTATATAACAAGTCTCAGTTAGCTTAACGCAGTACACATTGCAAGGTTTTTTTTTGTTGTTGTTGTTTTTAATTATATAATAAATAAAAAGAAAACAGATAGAATAGAAAAAGATTAGAGCAAGCTTTTTTTTACACTAGAACCGCCAGGGGGCGCTGTATACCTAATGCTGTAAGAGTGACTCTGATTGTCACATTTCTTTCTTCAGTTATAGACAAAGACAGGAAACATTTGATCACCAGAACAACAAAATGGTGTGTGATGTTTTACATGTTTTTATTAGTGCTTTCTGTCATTATCGTGTTTGCCACAGAGAATGATGGGTAAGTTGGTCACATATAACCTGACTAAAGAAAAGTATATTTTCATATCTTCCACCACGATTCTTTAAATGACAAGCCTCCCACTGAGTAAATTCAGAGTTTCCCGTTGTAATTACGACATAGTGATCATTCAGCATGGGTTTTTTGGGCACTCAGATCATGACAAAAAAAGTGTCAAGCATAGGGATGAATTGGTTACCAGTTTGACGATAAACATCCAGATGGTTAGTATTACCCTTTCATGTTTAAATGATCATTAAAACCGTATTTGATTATCACGATTTGAAAAACTTGCTGTAAATACTGCTCAGCATTAAGCAAAGTTAGTAAGAGTCTCATGCAGGCGTAGGATTTGATTTGTGTGACGACATGAGTGCTGAGAGATAAATTACATGAAAGAATGTATGAATAAATTAATTCTATGAATGCATAAGGGGGAACCGACTATCTTCAGAAAAGTTTAAATGACATTTGCTTTTGATCTTCCTTCTGTGCAATGCCTATTAAAACAGTGTTTATAAGCCCACTGCTTTGTGTACAGAGGTTACAGCTCTATTTTTAAATCATTATTGATTTTTAAATGTTTTTGAAAGAAGACTCTTCTGCTTACTAAGGCTGCATTTATTTGATTAAAATACAGTAAAAATTGTAACATTGTGAAATATTATTACAATTTATATGAACTGTTTTCTATGTGAATATATGTTAAAATGTACAGTAAATTATTGCTGTGATGTAAAGCTGAATTTTCAGCAGTCTAAGATGCTGACTTGCTGCTCAAGAAACATTTCTGATTATTATCAATGTTGAAAACAATGTGGAAACCATGATACATTGTTTGCAGGATTCTTTGATGAATAAAAAAGAAAACGTCAAAAGAACAGCCTTTATTTAAAATAAAAATCTTTTGTAAGCTTATAGAGATCTTTACTGTCACTTTTGATCAATTTAATGCATGCTTGCTGAATAAAAGAATTGATTCCTTAAAAAAAAATAATAATAATATAATATCATTACTAAGTTCATGTTGAAATTTACATCTGCCACCAGTCAAATGTGGGTATTTTTAAGCAGTGGCAGATTATTTTGCTCATCTTCCCTTAAATTTAGTTGCTTAAACACAAGGAAATTATATTTTTAATTTATGAGCAGTCTGAATTAAATGTGATTATATAAAAAAACTGTTTTAAAAATATAGCTGCAACAAGCACAACAGAGGGAAAATGAAGAGCTGTCTTTAATTACTCAGTAAAGACCAGGGTTCTCCAACCCTGCTCCTGAAGAGTTACCGTCCTGCAGACTTAAAGGGCTAGTTCACCCAAAAATGAAAATGTGATGTTTATCTGCTTACCCCCAGGGCATCCAAGTTGTAGGTGACTTTGTTTTTCTCCAGCAGGGTTGGTGACCCCTGTTAAAGACATTTGTTGATATAGCATTTTACGACAAAACTTAAAATGGCCGACGCCCAAAAAGGCAGACAGAGGTAAATTAGGAATCGTTCGACTCGGTATGCCGTTCCGAATCTAACGAGGCCAATCTGATGATTTTGGCCAAACTGGCCAAAAGTTCACAGAAGTTATAAGCAGAATTGTACATTTTTTATATCTTTTGACCAGTAGGTGCTGACGTGGTGAAACTCCTCATGTGCCATCAGGTCATGCTTTGTGTAACAGGTACCAAGTTTGGTCAGAATCTGCTAAAGCGTTGCGAAGAGATAGCCTCATGTCCATTTTTGAGCGAATTTCATCAAATTTGTTAACATGCCAGAGTTTGCGATAGAGACTCCAAATTTGCTATGGTTAATATTGAGACTGTCCTCTATCTGTGTGCCAAATTTTATAACTTTCCCGCAAGTGGTTCAATGGGCTTCCCAAGTGGAAGAAGTAGAAGAAGAAGACTACTTCTAGAAAACTAACAGATACAATAGGTGCTTAGCCTTTCTATCATGTAGTCTTTGTGGAATGCATAGAAAAACATCACAAACAAATGACTCATGAACCTGTTTTTTAATGACGTTACAGGTATGAATTAGCCTGTTGAATACTTTAGTTATTTTTTTAATAAGTGATATTTTAAGCAATGAATTGCCTGTGCAAAGAGGGCCATTTCTGGTAACTTGATTTGACATTTTCCATGGCTGGTGGGCAAAAAAAAAAGCTGATTTTGTGCCCATCTACATGTGCTGATTGGGTGAGTGCTCATGTGTGTTATCTAACCTCCAGTCCATTTTCTCCACCAGGTAGGCACATATTAAAAAGCCGGTGCGGTTGAAGCCATGCGTGCAGTGAACGCCTGCAGGAGACAGAACAAAAACAGTGACTTCAACACAACTGAATCACACATTATTCACACAGCCCACCCACCAAACCAATCATTCTGGACACATGAACGATTTTCATCCTTCACTGAAATCAATATCATTTTTGATTTTTGGTTATGTATGCAGTCTATGCGTATGTGCAGGACCGGTCCGCTGGCCTTTGGAGTGATGCAGTGGGAACTGATGACAGAACAAAGCCCTTCCTCTCCTGCTCACTGATACACATATTAAATGTGCAGCGTGAGTGCTGAACTCTGGTCAAGCCAGCCGCAGCTCGCAAATAGCTGTGTGAACTTATTAAGATAATTACAGTCATCAGCAGGAAGTGCAGAGAGACGTGCTTTCCGAGCGTTTCTTTCATAGAGCTGGCCTTTTGTTTTGAGTTTGCCACTTTTGCATCAGGGTAATAATCAAAGAGTAATGAAAAACAGGCCAAAGTTGTCCATATAACACACATAGTAGCAGAGTCGCAATATACTAGAACTGACGGATAAATGTGATATTTAAAAAATGAAAGCAACTCTATGTAATTTTGTGTATTTTTGTGAGCCTCCTACATTTAAGTGAGTGGATTTTACTGTCGTAAATATATCAGTGGATTGACCGATATATATTTAGCGGTCGACCGATATTGATTTTCTGATGACCGATGCCAATATCTCAGAGAGAGCAGAGTGGACAATAGTCAATGTAAAGCCAATAAATATGGTATCACACTATTTAATTTAAAACACATGCGTACATACCAACTGCTGAAATTAAATTTATACTTGTTACATAATATTTATATATTCATATAATAATTTGAAAATAAATGTTAACAAACAATTTGAACTTGATTAAAAAACTAATTCTTGATTCTGTAATCCCATTATAATATTTTTCACAAATAAAGAAATTGATAAAAAGGAAGTAATTGAAAGTTTGCAAGGTTAGTTGAATTAAATGTTTATTAGATGTTCAAAGACTTAAGTTATATAAATGCACATTTGCTGAATACTGACAACAGATGAGAAAAGTAATCTTTCGCACACCGTTTACTTTCTTTGTTTAACAGTTCTGTCTAATAATTTATTTGACAGAATTGTTAAACAGAGAGAGCAAAGTAACGTAGACCGAGAATTGGAATAAAAGTCTTGTATATTGAAGCCCGTTTCTGCCACAAAAATAGAAAAGGTAATTGCAACTTTTTATCTCACAATTCTGACTACTTTCCTTGCAATTCTGTGATGTAAACTCCCAATGGTGAGAAATAAAGTCTGAATTGTGAGAGAAACGTCACAATTACCTTGGCGGAAATGGGTTTCTATAGTCCTGATTCGGATTCTGACACATCGGCCAAATAGAAAAACCTATCAGCCGATGCCAATATTTAAGAAATGCCAAATATCGGCCAATGCATCATTGAAGGCTGACCTGACCACTGGAAAGCTCACACATGTATCTGTTGCTGCCGTAAAGCAATCCACCCTTTTTGCGTAATTTCGTATCTGCTCATCAAACCTACACATTCCCAGACATTTGGGGGGAAAGTAGAAAAGAAACAAAAGCCATTTGTCTTAACAGAAGTCAGCGTACCATCAGAATAATTTTGAAACTAATATTTCAAGATTTAAAAAAAAAAACTTACATAGAGTTGCTTTAAATATTGATATTGTGTTAATACTACACATACACTAATATTGTAAATAACCCAGGGCCAGTTCACACTCCAACAAAGCAGGTGGCACTAGTACACCTTAACCATAGACTGTATAAAAACATGGACGTAGTGTCCGTGACGTCACCCGTAGACTTCCGACGAGCGTTTTGAAGCCTAAAGTAGGCGGAGCCAGCCGTCGCCATCTTGGCAGCGCGTCACCGCGCGTCACTCCCGGATAATCGAAAATGGACAAAGAGGCGGGAGCTCGACGGTGGTGACAGCAGCGGCAATCCACCTGTCACTCAAGTGGCCACGCCCTTAATTATGCAG
Organism: Sinocyclocheilus rhinocerous; assembly: GCF_001515625.1. Taxonomy (NCBI): domain Eukaryota; kingdom Metazoa; phylum Chordata; class Actinopteri; order Cypriniformes; family Cyprinidae; genus Sinocyclocheilus; species Sinocyclocheilus rhinocerous. The sequence continues at coordinate 210,362 of NW_015632743.1, forward strand.
AACTTTAAGGCTTAATATAATTTAAACGGATGAGTTATAAAAAAATTCACCCCCCTCACAGTTGTCATGAAGGGCAAAATTAGCTATATAGACCAAAATCATTTTTTGAACAGCTTATTTTGTCATCAATTATCACCCCAATAAACTTATTTTCATGAACCCTTTCTATATCCACACCATCTATCTGTATCTGAACTTGTGTACTCTTTTTACAGTTACCAAATAACATGCATTTAGTTTTATTAAAGTTTAATGTTCATTTTTTCTGTCAAACCACCTTTTTAATTTACACATCTCTGAACTAGTGGTCTCCAGTAGCTCCTTTAAATTCCCCCAAGAACAAAAAATATTTGTATCATCCACAAATAGAACTAGTTTTACTATTTTTGATACTTTACAAATATCGTTTATAGAAAGCAAAAATAATTTTGGACCCAATACTGTCCCCTGGGGGATGCCGCAAGCAATGTTCAAGCACGACGATGAATGTCCCCCCAACTTCACAAATTGTTTCCTGTCTCTTAAATAACTTTTCACCCAGCGCAATACTACACCCCTGATCCCATACCATTCAAATGTATTGATTAATATGTTATGATTAATTGTATCGAAGGCTTTTTTAAAGTAGATATTTTAGAGACAATGCCCTCAATGCTCTCAACTGCCTGCTTTACATGTAAAACCAAATGCAGAGTTAGATGTTTTGATGTGTGTTTGTGTGTGTGTGTGTGTGTGCATGTGTAGCACTTGTCAAGGCACTGTGTAATGATGGAGAGATTATTTATAAAAAATTTTAAAAAAGCGTCCATCAATTGTAATGCGTGTGTTCAGTCATCAATCTGCTAGAGCTACGTTCAGCCCACTGTCAGTGGTTGTGAACAGCGCAAACTATTGCATACAAAAACACAAAGCTTCCTGCACTGCAGTTTGAAAGACTCAATAATGCTTAAAGAGCTCAGCTACGGCTGCAGGAAAAAGTATGAGATCCCTTAGGATTTACCTGGATTTCTGCATAAATTGTTAAACAAATTTGATTTCATGTCTTTATTGAACACATAATGAATTCTAAAATATATCAGGACATTTATCAGGAGAAAGTAAAGTCAACTGAATTTGAGAAACGCAACAGGACAACAACCCAAACACATGATTCAATCAACAGAAGAAAATGCACCTTCTGGAGTCAGAGTCCTGACCTCAACCCGGCTTTGCAAGACCTCGAGCGATTCACTCCACGAATCCAAAGAATATTGCTGAAGCAAAGGGTTCTAATAAGAAAGGATGCAAAATTCCTCCTGACCGCTGTAAATGTCTGAGCCGCAATTACAGGACACGTTTGGTGGAGGTTACAGCTGTCAAAAGGACGGTCAACTGTTTATTAAATCTAAAGGTTCACATACACTACCATTCAAAAGCTGCTTTTTTTAATGCACACTCAAGGATGCATTAAATCAATCCAAAGTGACAGTAAAGACTGTTCTTCCTATTCATCAAAGGGAAGAAATGTATCATTGTTTCCACAAAATATTGTGCAGCACAACTGTTTTCAACATTGATAATAATCAGAAATGTTTCTTGAGCAGCAAATCAGCATATTAGACTGATTTCTGAAGATCATGTGACACTGAAGACTGCAGTAATGATGCTGAAAATACAGCTGCGCATCACAGGAATAAATTACAGTTTAACAGATATTCACATAGAAAACAGCTATTTTAAATTGTAATAATATTTCACATTTTTACTGTTTTTATGGTATTTTGTGAACAAATAAATGCAGCCTTGGTGAGCAGAAAAGACTTCATTCAAAAACATTTTAAAAATCTAACCAACACTAAACTTTTGAACAGTGTGTTCAATAAAGATGTAAAAACAACGTCTGTGTGTTATTTGAGCAGACTGTCTTTGTCTATTGGTGCGACTCTAATCTAACAACATTTTATCACCAATTTATGCAGAAATCCACAGAAAGGGTTTACATAATTTTTTCCTGCAACTGTACGTATCTATTGGTTGACATTAACCAATAGCCAACACAGTCAAGGAAAAGTTAGATGAAAAGAAGAGTAATTTCAGAGGTAAGTGCGAGTTATTACATTTTGATGAAAAATTACAAACAATTCTGTCATTGCAATAACGTGCACTGATGAAACGTTTCCAAAAACATACATCATATTCAATATATTTTCTCTATACATTCCCCCAGGAGTGAAATAGTTTTTCATCTAGATGAAATGAATTCCATACATTTTCTTCATACCCTGATAAAGTGTCTTTATTAGTAAATCATAGCCAACAGGGATCTTTTTTTTTTTTTTTTTTTAAAGTGGACATAAGCCAAATGTCAAACGATGGCAAAATGAACAAACTCAACCGAGCGAAAAGTCTGTTAGTTCTTGATCAGCCTGCCTTCACATAAACATCATATTTATACTCACAATGATGGCGACAAAAGTATCAGCAAATGAGCTTTCTTATCAAAGTGTTCTCACATGGATGCAGCCGTATTGGTATTTCTGGGATTATGGCCTCCGGCAATACAAAACTAAAAATTTCATCAGAGGCAATCACGGCAAATGCCACACACATTCATCAGGGTGATTTCATATCACAGCCCACAGCTGTCCTAGTCGCTAGATAGTGATTTAACAAAAACGTTCATACCGCACTGATGCAAACAGCGATTTCTGAGCCACTCCACAGATGCTCGACTCCATTGATGTCTGAGCTTTTGACGGCCGACTGAGGGCCTTTTTTTGGTTTTGAAGTGGTATTTATACATTGGAAGATCTACTTAAGCACCTCTCAGGGGGTTTGGCTTGCAGCATCATGGTGTGGCATGATAAAACTACCAAACACTGTTGAGGGAACAGCACTGAGGATTATGGGTTGTGATCTTCCATTAGCTTGGAGGATGGAAACCGTCTGCTGCAGCATTAAGGTCATATTCAGCACCACAGACCCTGCACTGTACAAATATATATCATTTTAAGATTAAAAACAGGCAGCTGTTGTTGCCAGGAATCAGGTATTACTGGGTGGCCTTTTCCTTTTTATTATTCAGTTCCTAAATTCATGTTAAAATGATTACATTAATGTTAAAATGACATTTTTATGTAATGCTCGAGTAAAACGCATACCGTTCACTTTCAGAAGTTGTTGTAGGGGTGCTTTCTTATTAGAATCAGAATCAGAATGAGCTTTATTCACCACTTAAGTGTGCGCAAACACAAGGAATTTGTTGTGGTTTTACAGGA
>NW_015632743.1:214951-221161 GCF_001515625.1 Sinocyclocheilus rhinocerous
AAAAATGTGCACACATTAATGGTTTCAATTTTTAATCAACTTTTCTTCTTGAAGTTTGAAAACTAAAAAAAATTGAAAATGTAAAAAAAAATATTTGAATTTTTTTTAACAACACCCTCTTTGTTTGAAACAAAGTTTCAGTTTTCAAAGTTGAAAAAAAGTTTCCTATATTATTTGTAGGATGAAAATGAAAAAAAAATTCAAAATAACATTTTTTACCATTTAAAAATTGTAAATTTAAAATTTGTTAAAATTTGTATTTTTAGATTTTATATAAAGAATGTGAAGACTTTATATGAAGAATAAAAACTGGCTTTCATTTGTTGAATGAAAGCGTAAACAAAGTTGAAATTTGTACACATTAATGGTTTACATTTTTTAACAATAACTTTTCTTGAAGTTTAAGGACATTTTAGTTTATCTCTTGACTTTTGAAGAAAACCCAGTTGAGAACTACTGTTTGACCTTTTTTTTAAATTTAAACTGATTTGATAAAAGTGTTTATTTCTTTGAAAACTTTGTTTCTTGGTGCTTTGAAAGAAACGTATTGACACGGCATGAACTGGAGTTCAGGTTTGAGCGTGAATCTTCTCTGAGCTGCTGTTTGGATGGATTTATATGCCCTTTTCCAGCTGTTTTAACACGAAGCTCTTCAGTGGCGGCTGTCAGCATCGACTTTGACTGACGTCTGAGGCTCCACGACACGTGAAGGCCAACATCTCTGAATGTCACACTTTATCTGACGGCCCTGATCCTCCTCACAAGTAATGAAAAGCTAAATATCAGCCGATAAGACGCAAGCGTGAACGCCTGTTAGCCAGCAGAGAAAGATGTTTGACTCAAATCACACCAATATAAGCCACTTACCAGAGGAAAGCTGGCCGTTTCGTGTGTTATAGAACTATACAATAGACTTGCATTTAAGAATTAAATAAAACGTAATAAAGTTGTGGGTGAGTTTAGGTTTTGGTCTTTGCTTCTCCATTCTCTCAATGTGCATTCAAACGTTTGGAGTCAGTGAGATTTTTATGTTTTTTAAAGTCTCTTCTTCTGCTCACCAAGGCTGCATTTATTTGATCAAAAATACTGTTAAATATTGTGAGATATTATTACAACTTAAAAGAACAGTTTTCTATGTGAATATATGTTAAATTGTAATTTATTCCTGTGATCAAAGCTGAATTTTCAGCATCATTACTCCAGTCTTCAGTGTCACATGATCTTCAGAAATCAGTATAATATGCTGATTTATTATAATCAATGTAGAAAACATATTTTTGTGTAAACCATGTTTTACAGGATTCTCTGCTGAAGATAATGTTCAAAAGAACATTTATTTGAAATAGAATTTTCTTATAACATTATAAATGTCACTTTTGATCAATTTAATGTATCCATGCTGAATAAAGTTATTAATAACCAAAAAAACATTGTGATAGTCTGTTCTCTAAATAGTTTGGGTTCCTCCTTCAGTGAACGTCTACAGGATTTTTTGCCCTGTTTTATTGTCTGCCAAGTGAAAATCTTTCGTTTTATTACTTAAAGTAACAGCATACTTTCCCTCATCAAGTAATCACAGTGCCTGCAAACACTAATTAATTTCTTTTAATCAATTTAGTCAAATGTCTAGACAATCTAAAATGCATCCTGGTCCCATTCTCTAACTTTTATCTAAGCTCTATTTAGTGTAAAGGAGAGTATGACAGTGTCAGGAATACATTTTAACATATATTCACATAGAAAACAGTTATTTTATATTGTAATAATATTTCATAATATTACTGTTTTACTGTATTTTCGACCAATTAAATGCAGCCTCGGTGAGCAGAACGAGATGTCAAAAACATTAAACATCTAACCGACCCCAAACGTTTGAACAGTAAGTGTATTTCAATGCTGTGATATAAAGCATCGGAGTAATTTCATTGTTACTTGTTATTGGCAGTCACTTTGATTTGAGTCAAATACGAACGTCTGCAGATGTCATACTCAGTTATTTGCTGCAAATAAGAAATGATAAGAATTATTCACAGAGTTCACTGCTGTGTGTCAATGACTCAATAAAGTCTGTCACTTAGCTCCCATGATGCCTCATTTATCAGGACATGATGAGTGATTGTCACCGCTCAGTACATCAGGACTGGGATGGTTTAGTTCATATTTAATATTACATTGCATGTAATATAATTTACTTTCATTCTCTTTCATCCACTCTTAACTTGATTGTATATATCCAAATGCATATCAGACCTTATTAAACCTGTATTCACTTGACTTGGTAAGAAGATACTCATGAAAAGAGGTTTTATTTATATGTGTCCCTGGAGCACAAACGCAATCTTAAGTCGCAGGGGTATATTTGTAGCAATAGCCAACAATACATTGTATGGGTCAAAATTATACATTTCTCTTTTATGCCAAAAATCATAAGGATATGAAGTAAAGATCATGTTCCATGAAGATATTTTGTAAATTTCCTACCGTAAATATATCAAAACTTAATTTTTGATTAGTAATATGCATTGCTAAGAACTTCATTTGGACAACTTTAAAGATGGTTTTCTCAATATTTAGATTTTTTTGCACCCTCAGATTCCAGATTTTCAAATAGTTGTATCTCGGCCAAATATTGTCCTATCCTAACAAACCATACATCAATGGAAAGCTTATTTATTCATGATGTATAAATCTCAATTTTAAAAAAATTGACCCTTATGACTGGTTTTGTGGTCCAGGGTCACATATGTTGATGATTTTAATTTATTCACAATAACTAAGAAGCAAATCCACTTCTATTTTTTGTGTGGTAAGAAAATTTTGATTTCTGTTTAGTTTTTTTTTGTATTTTAATTTGTATTGTACTGCACTTTAAATATGAAATATATTCCAGCTGGCTGTAGTCGTGTTGCTTTTCACTTTGAGTAGCTCTAAAATCTCATTTGCATGTGAACACATTCAAACCTCGTGTCGTGTTTACGTTCGACACACTGAGAATCACAGAGGTGTTTGGTGTCAAACCATTCCTCACAATATATGGACATGCACAACTATATTTGAGGGGAATGTTTCCAGTGAACAACACTTAAAGCTGCAGTCTGTTCCTCGTGGAATACAGCACACAAGACATATGTATGACTTTTACAGTGCTTTCAGCCATGTGCTGCATCAGGCCTGGACAGGACCCGGCGTAATTGTTGGAATCAGGGTTTAAGGGTGCTACACAACAACAAAATCAACCAGAACTGTCAGAAGTGAAGCAGGCTGGTCTTACCGATGAGCTCTGTGGGCGTCTTCTCTATGAAGTGCTCGCACAGCCTGATGAACATCTCTGTCGCCTCTGCTGTGGGGCATTCACCGTGACTGAACGAGACACAAACACACTGATATCAAGACGACAGGCCAAAGCTAGCACGTCACACCAATGACACCCATTAGCAATGACATCACAAGAGGCGAAACCACCATTTTATACATTTGGATTTGTATTTTAACCAAAAATATACAGTGGTGTGAAAAAGTGTTGGCCCTAGGGCTGGGCGATATGGCAAAAATGTAATCTCGATAAATTTTTCCCATATTGAACGATAACGATATATATTTCGATATAAGTTGTTACAAAATCATTTATGATATTTTCACAACATTTTCAAAATGATTCCTTAATCCACCCCATGCCTAATCTTAACAACTACCTTACTAACTATTAATAAACAGCAAATTAAGAGTTTGTTGAGGCAAAAGTCGTAGTTAATAGTGAGAACTGGTCCCAAAACTGTGACCAACAGTGCTTATTTGCTGTTGATGGGCTGCTGAGGTAGTATTCTCAATTGAAACGAGTCGAGGCTTGGACCCAGAAACAGCGGTGGAGTACATTTCAAACGCAAAAAACACACAACACAGCATTTAGATTCTATCGCTCACATACCCTTTGCAGGAAAGTTTCACATATTTGATTCCTTCTTTTTCTATCTCTGCTCGATCATAGAAGCGGCTGGTGTTCGTCAGGTCCACCAGCAAACCCATCTTCACCTGCGGACAGGCCAGCATCACATTAACACAGCTCAGCCGGAAGACCAGTTTAAAGGGATCGTTTACACACAAATTTCATTTTCTCACCCTCCAGTTGTTCCGACGTTTCTTTTGTTTATTGAACACTAAAGAGGATATTTTATAAAGCTGAGAGTTCCGGTCCTTGATTCTGATTGGCTGAGCCGCGTTCGAAGCTGTTGTAAATTACTCTACAAAGTAACATACACCTTTGTTTACATTTGTGTGTTGCTCGGCAACCACTTTGTTGCAACCACAACTGTTTCTGAGGGACTACATTGTTTGGTGGAAGAATACTGTTTTTATTAATATCATTACACTTTATTTGCTCCGTTTTATTTTGTGAAACCTTACTACGTATATGGAATAACCGTTTTATAAAAGCAAAACCTTACTACATATATGGAATAACCGTTTTATAAAAGCTTCGCATCGTGCCTAACAAAGCCCCTTAGCTGTTATAAATTCACTGTAAACCACGGCTTCTTGGGGCTTATTGCTTTATTAAAGGATGTTGGTAATCAAACAGTTGACGGTAGCCGCATAGTATTTTTTTCCCATCCTATGGAAATCAGTGGCTACCGCCAACTGTTTGATTACCAACATCCTTCAAGATATCTTCTTTTGTGCCCAACAGAAGAAAGAAACAGAAGTTTGCAACAACTTGAGGGTGAGTAAATGATGACAGAATTGTTTTATTTTTGGGTGAACTATCCCTTTAAGAGGAACGTCCATACACCTTTAAGCTTTTGAGATAGTTGGACAGCATGCTGGGATGAAACCTGTTCTCCTCCGGGACTTTATCATCATACCGTGGTCCAAGCATGGTTTTCATGGGCAGAAATTTACCTGCGGAGAGAAATCATCATGTCATCACCTTTAACCTCATAAGGTCCTTGGGGTCAATATGACCCCAATCAACTTTTCTTTAGTTTAAAAAAAATGGTTCCCTTCAACACGCATGAAAACATATGTTTGAACACAAAAATGTCTCAGTGGAATAAGATTTTGTGACTTTTCAACATTTTCTATCTGTATTCACATAAAAAAAAAAAAAACGGATTTACAAATCTGGTCTTTGGGGTCAATATGACCCCATTTGAAAATGAATGGGAAATGCGAAAAAATCTATATATATTTTTTTTTTGTTTTTTTTCCTTTGTCAAAAAAAAAAAAATCCAGCATAAATCTGAAAATTTTCACACAGAAATGAAGGCCTGGTACTAGATCACAAATGCAATGTAGAAAAGACATGCTCACTCACATGCACGCGCACACACACACACACACACGTGTGACTGCAACAAAGAGCATTTTCATAGAAATTGGCAAATAAAATCAATAAATCCTGCATAAATCTGAAAATGTCCACACACAAAAACGAAGGCCTGATACTAGAGCACAAATGCAGAGTTGAACGAGCATACTCACTCACGTACGTACGTACACACACACACACACACACACACACACACACACCCACACACACACCATTCATATCTGCGTATTGCAGTTGTTGTTTTTTAGTTTTTTTTTTTTGGTATTGGTTTTATTTACATTTAAGTAAAATAAAATTGTTTTTTAATTTGACTTTTTAGATTGAAATAAATATGTGCCTGCAATCAAGTTTTAGTGACAACTTGTGTGGCACTTCTGCAAATATATGTGGCATTATTGCAAAAGCGGGCACTTCAAAATACCTCAAACAACAAAAACAAATTCTAACCCATGAGAAAAATACTGTTTTCAATGTATTGTATAATGTTTCAATATATATTTACAAAATATATATCAGAAAAGTTGTGAGAGGAGCAGTTGGCCTCTTCCAGAAAAATGAATGGATCTCTATGGGCCTCTGCTGGATATTTATGGTCACTACACTATTCTTTCAAAAACTGTGATTTCTACAAGTTTTTCTCTAACCAGCAGATGGCAGAATTTTACACCTAACACCTAGATCAATATTCAGAAACAACATCTCATTTAAGTGATTTTTTCATAAAAATGTAATATTTCCAGCGGTGTGAAGTAACAAATTACAAAGACTCACGTTACAGTAATTAAGTAGTTTTTATAAGTAATTGTACTTTTTTGAGTAGTTTAAAAATTGTGTACTTTTACTTTTACTTGAGTACATTTTAAGTGATGTATCTGTACTTTTAC
>NW_015632743.1:221802-223602 GCF_001515625.1 Sinocyclocheilus rhinocerous
GATAGAGAAAAGGGTCAGGTTTGTTGTTTGATAAGAGAGTACCAGCAAGAATGAAAGGAAAGGTGTACAGGATAGTAGTGAGACCAGCGATGTTGTATGGTTTGGAGACAGTTGCACTGAGGAAAAGACAGGAGGAAGAGTTAGAGGTAGCAGAGCTGAAGATGTTGAGGTTCTCTTTGGGAGTGACGAGGATGGATAGGATCAGGAATGAGTACATCAGAGGGACAGCACATGTGAGATGTTTTGGAGACAAAGTTAGAGAGGCCAGGTTGAGATGGTTTGGACATGTTCAGAGGAGGGAGAGTGAATATATCGGGAAAAGGATGCTGAGGTTAGAGCTGCCAGGCAGGAGGCCGAGAGGAAGACCAAAGAGGAGGTTTATGGATGTAGTGAAGGAAGACATGAAGGTAGTCGGTCTGAGAGAAGAGGATGCAGAAGGGGATAGGGCTAGATGGAGGCAGATGATTCGCTGTGGCGACCCCTGAAGGGAACAGCCGAAAGGAAAAGAAGAAGAAGACACTATTCTTTCAAAAACTGTGATTTCTACAAGCTTTTCTCTAACCAGCAGATGGCAGAATTTTACACCTAACACCTGTCCTAGATCAATATTCAGAAACAACTTCAATTAAATTTAGATCATTTAAGTGATTTTTTCATAAAAATGTAGCGGACCTTATGAGGGTTAATAAACACTCACAACGATGGTTTGTACAGCAAACCCTTACAAATGGCGCTTTTCCACTGCGTGGTACGACTTGGCTCGGCACGGCTCAGTACGACACGGCTCGGCTCGGCTTGGTTTGTCTTTCCACTGCAGTTTAGTACCGTTTTAGAGTGGGCAGGATTATTCACATGTCGTTATAGTTGCGCCGCCTCTACTGCACAGTACAATAATCGTAACATATGGTAATACCAAGGTATTCAATTAATGATCTTCATGTAGCACATTCAGTGTTGGGAAGGTTACTTTGGAAATGTAATAGGTTACAGATTACAAGTTACCCTACTTAAAATGTAATAAGTAGTGTAACTTTTCAATTACTTTATTAAAGTAACTGATTACATTTGATTACTTTTTGATTACTTTTCTAAATTTCTAATGAATGTTTATTTGCAACTGTTAATAATTTTCAAACATTTACACCATGCAGGGTTAACCTTACAGTAGTGCTCAACACTGTCAGACTTTCAAAATCCTTCATCACTTGAATTAAGATTATAATATTTTAATTTTAAAGGAGACATTGGATGCAAAATTCACTTTTACATGGTGTTTGCACAAATATATCTTAGCAGTGTGTGGACACAACCACCCTATAAATTAATTAATTATTTATTAGATACTATGCATAAATTATATAGATTAGTAAATGTGATGCAGCTGTTGTACCAGTACAACAACAACAACAATTGTTAATTGTTTATTAGTTATTTTGTTTCCTTCAATGCACTGTTAATTAATTTACCCAATGATAAAAATCCATTCACTCCTTTTTTTTTAATCCCCCAAAAACCTAAACATTCACAATTACCAAGCCGTTTTGATTTTCTGAGCAGTATGATGTCATACATACTCAGGCCCCTCCCACGACCGCTGACGTACTGTCCCGTATTAGCATATTTTCGCCCTCAGCCAGTTGTACGAAGTACATCATTTTCTCCGCGCTCGAGCAGCTGTAGCGACAATGTCTTGTAAGCGATGCAGGTGTTTTGTGGTTTTGTGATGTAGAAGAACATAAGAGTGTTAATTTTTTCCCGACATCAGAGCCACTGAGGACGCAGTGCATTAGTTTTGTTTTT
>NW_015632743.1:223885-241662 GCF_001515625.1 Sinocyclocheilus rhinocerous
GGGGGCAGTCGGGGGGCACTGGCTCAAAAGAGGGTGGCCGGGGGGGGGCCACCCTCTTTAACATACATCGGAATGTTAAAGGAACGATGTATGTTAAAAGCACACGTCCAGTTTTGTGTGAGTGCAGGAAATCCGGAGAGATTCGTCCTCGCGCACATGGATCGCTTAACATTATGCGCTCTCGACATTGTCATTAAGATCACACTATAGAAACCACCTAAAATTAGAAATTTACTAAAAACAAGCCTATGGCAAGACATCTGGTAGGGGGGGCACCTGGGGTGGCCAGCCAAATTTCAGGGGGGGCCGGTGCCACCCCTGGCCACCACGTAGACACACCCCTGGAGGGGTGAGCAGAGCTGGGGTGGCCAGCCAAATTTCAGGGGGGGCCGGTGCCACCCCTGGCCACCACGTAGACACACCCCTGGTGGGGTGAGCAGAGCTCATTAGCATTTAAAGGGACATGCCCCGAAACCAGACGCTGTAAACAGAGCAAGGTAAAAAAGGGTGTTGTGAGGAATTTTAACCAAAGTATGTTGCAGACCTTCATGAACACCCTAAAGAATTATACCAACTTGTGGAAGACAGGCATCTGATGTCCCCTTTGAAGCACAGCCACCACAAAATCAGACTTACTTCGAGATCATTCTGAGGTTGAATGCATATTTAAAATCATAACAAGAAATATTTTATTAGCTATGATACTGTTTTTGAAATCAAATCTTTGTAAATCATATGACAGGAAACACTGTCTGGAATCTAACAATGCCTTGGAGAAAACAGTTCATCTTAAAAAATGAAGCATAGCTACATAAACCCATAAAGGAAATAAAAGAGTTATCGAATAAGCATGTTTTAAACTCCTGAAACATTGGTGTTTCATATTTTAGAGCAGTCACTGCAATTTATGAAAGAAATCAATTAAATCTGTATGTGGGAGTGTGTGTGAAAGAAAATCAGATGTAACCCCCTTTGTAATCCTTAACATTTTCATAAGTAACTGTAATTTAACTACATGTTTTTTCTCAGTAACTGTAACTGATTACAATTACTTTTATTTTGTAATTAAATTACGTAATTCCGTTACATGTAACTAGTTACTCCCCAACACTGACTATGATGCAGTGATGTTTTCAGACTGTGAAAAAGCAGTGCAGTTAATTGTATTCAGTGTACTTCAGTCTTAAATGTATATTAAAACTGTATTTGCAGATAATAGAATATTAATTAAATGGCCACTTAAATGCACTTCAAGAGAGAGTACTCTTTTATCACTGTTTCTTAACACACTCAAGTACACTTTAAAAGTACACTGTGCAGTAACGTCAAATTACAAGTTTTAATTGGTGTATTTTAAAAAATTGTTTTAATAATCTTTTGTTGAGCTTTAAAAAAGTACACTTATTTTGATGTGCTGACTAACATACTAAAGTTATAATTTAACCATAGTGTGTTGTTCAATTTTACATTTAAAATGAATACATATTCACTAAACTGCAATTTCGCCATTAAAAATTTATAATTGCAAATACATGACACTCAAGTTTCGATACAAATTACTTTAAATATATATTTTAGTTTACTATAAGTGCCTATTACATTTGGCAGTACACTTTAACCATATTTCACTTTAACCATATTTCAAAGACAATATAAGTAATTATGAAATTACATGTAAAGATGTACTTAAGTGGGTTGAAAAAAACACTTTTAAGTTAATCTAATTGCATTTAATATAAATTTAAATTAGAATACATCTTCAACATGCAGTTGTCAAAAAAACATTACATTTAGTTCACACTTAAGTATGTACACACTTAAGTATGCACTTTAAAAGTATATTATTTTAATAATAAGTATTCTATTGTGCTATTACAATGTTTTTTTTTATACAAGTGCCATATAAATGCAAGTATATATCATATGTCTCTTTGTTCCATATAAACCAATACACATTTTAATGTATTTATTTATTTATTTAATTAATAAATTTTTTTTGTATGTGTGTGTAGCTGGCTGAGGCATTAGTTCTGTTTGAGGCTGATATGCTCAAAGGCGAGAGGTTACAGCCTGAGGAGTACAATTACACTGTGCTCATCGGTGGATGTGGACGTGTCGGCTACCTAAAGAAAGCCTTTCAGCTGTACAATAATGTAAGATGACAATGCATTTTCACATATTATTATTTATATTAGATGCTGCTGCTAATGATGCATAAATGACACACTTGATCTTTAATTAACCCTGTTTGTATGTTATATTATCACTCAGATGAAGAAGCGAGGGATAGAGCCATCCGATGCTACATACACTGCGCTGTTCAACGCTTGTGCGGAGTCACCATGGAAACAGTCAGGGCTGGTACAGGCATTGAAGCTCAAGCAAGAGCTTCTCAAGAAGAACATCCCTCTCAGTGCCATTGCCCAGCATGCTTTGCTCAAAACAGCTGCTTTTGCTGGAGATCTGAAGTCATGCTTTCAAATTCTGTGGGTATAAAACTGTCAAAACACCCAGTGATGTGATGATTTATTATTATTTTTTATTCTTTTTGCACTAATGCCACAGTAACATCATTTGGTTTGTGTGTAAATGCATGTATAGGAGATGCTTCAAAATGGACAACCCATCACACAAGAGACATTTCATTATCTACTGATGAGCTGTGTGAAGGACAAGCAGCATGGATTCAGACTGGCTTTACAGGTATTTAAACACCTACTGACTAGAAACACATATTAGTATTGATGCATCAAAATTTATTTAAAATGTTTATTTAGCTGAAAATCAAAAACGATAATAAAGTTTTGGTCATTAAATTTGGCTAACTAAACTCTTTATGCTGTTGTTAGGATGTTTAGGATGTTCTAAGGTGCTAAAATAAACCAGTTCTAAGAATAAACCAAGAATAAACTTCTTTGAGAGGCAATGAACTGCCTATATTTCATATTTCAACTGAACAAACCAGCTGCCGATATTTCAGCTTACATATGGCTGCTCTTGCTACATTGCTATATCATTTTTGGTGATGTAAGTACTTTTTGGATCTTTTAAGTTTTGGTTAACTGGATTTTCAGTGAAGGGACAGGAACCTCTCAGGATTCATCAAAAAGAAATCTTAATTTAGTTCTGAAGATTAACATTATGGGCCTTACAGGTTTGGAACATGAGGGTGAGCAAATGATAAGAAATTTAATTTTTTGGGTGAACTATCCCTTAAAGTATTTTTACTGTAATTTGTTCTGTAGGTGTGGCACCAGATGCTTAGGATTGGATTAAAACCAGACACTCAAAATTACAACATACATAAGCATGTTATAAACTTCTGAAACATTGGTGTTTAATTTATGAAAGAAATCAATTAAATCTGTATGTGGGAGTGTGTGTGTGTGTGTGTGAAAAAAATCAGATGTAACCCCCTGTCTAATTTTCATAAGTAACTAATTTAATTACACATTTTTTTCTTAGCAACTGTAACTGATTACAATTACTTTTATTTTGTAATTAAATTACGTAATTCCGTTACATGTAACTAGTTACTTCCCAACACTGAGCGCATTTTATTTTAACATAATATTTTACTCTGATCTTAGATGCAAAAACGAGTCGTTAAATGTACTATATTTATTTACAATGCTTGAAATCTCAGGGAATACACCCATTTCAATATTTTTGAGGTATTCCGCTGACGATCCCTAGTAGTACTAAGGTGAAGTCTAATCTCATGAATATTAATTACGGCACAGGTCGACTCTTCTCATTAATATTCCTAAACTAAGCCTTCGTCATAGTACGATTCGTTAGCTCCTTACGGACGTCTGCCTCTCAGCAAATCAGCAGGCCGAACGTAACATTACGCGATTAATATTCATGAACTAAGCCCGCGCCATAGTGGAATTCGAACACACGCCTCCCGCCTCTTATCCAGTGACGTACTTGTGTTGTCCTGCGTACAGCGAGCTAATCTGGCTAGCCACTCAGTTTGAAACCAGTCAAAACAAACAAGTTTAGAGAGGCCCTTGTATCTACTTTGACGCCGTACATGTTCCTAATTAAAACACACGTAATTAAGTTATCATTAGTTTATTTTGGCATATTTCTGCGTTTATTTTGACGCAGTGCAATGGTAGCGCTATAAATCAGTGCTATGAACAAGCACAGGCTAATGGTTAGCTATCCGTTAGTTAGACTGAAAGCACAGAGGTTTAATCTGGGTTTACTGAAGCTGCATTTACATAGCTCTGTGCTTCAGTACACTTATGCTTTCTATATTAGCCTAACCCTAAAACGCTAACTTAAATCATTTTATCCTGGAGAGTGAATGTGGATTAGTAACTGTTAGAGCAGCTTTGTTGACAAGTATCTGATAGATGCTCACCAGCCACGGGTTGTCCTCTTCTGGGACAGTTCTTCCATCGCAGAGGCGCTCCGGTTTGAGACATGCTCCCGTCGATATACGAGACGAGCGCTGCTCCAGAGCTCAAGCCTGTGTGTCGAGGGCTGGAGGATCTTCGGTGATCGGCTGCCTGGGCCCTTCACACAAACCCCAGCGCTAGTAGCGTTTCACAGCTTTATCAACAGCTTCGCGCTGTACAGAGGCTCTTCCTCGGGTCAGCAGTCATGAGATGAGCTCCATGAGGCGTCCGCTTCTCAAACCCGGCTCAGAAGTAAACAATAATTCTCCACGTTATCCCGCAGTTCTGTGCGTTACCCACTGAAACCGACAGCAGTGACCACAGGCGACCAGGAGGGGGTGCTAAACATCCAGATAGACAGACAGACAGGGGTCGCAAGTTCTGTCGTTACCGATAGAGTTCAATGGAACTTGCCACCATAGTTAGCTTACAATGCTTTTGGAAAACGCACCCCAGATAGATAGATAGATAGATAGATAGACATCCAGATAGATAGATAGATAGATAGACATCCAGATAGATAGATAGATAGATAGATAGATAGACATCCAGATAGATAGATAGATAGAGGGGCGTAGCATCTGGGTATGCCTGAGCTGATTGGGGGCCCACCAAGGGGGACCTTATAATTAAAACGAGGGAATGTATTCTTAATTTGTGGCCACAATATAGTTAGACAATATAGTTTTAATTCTCTTTTATTGAAAGATTATCGAAAGCCATTCTTTCTATTGAGAATACACAAAGCCTTAAAAGTGACATATCATGAAAATCTGACTTTTCTAGGTTTTAAGTGCTATAATCGGGTCCCCGGTGCATCTACCAGCCAAGGAAACGTGAAAAAGATTAACCCAGTAACTTTGTTTTGGTAAGCCTTTTTCTGCAAGCATCTGAGAAAACGAGCGCGTCAGATTTCGCTCCC
This sequence comes from Sinocyclocheilus rhinocerous, assembly GCF_001515625.1. Lineage (NCBI taxonomy): Eukaryota > Metazoa > Chordata > Actinopteri > Cypriniformes > Cyprinidae > Sinocyclocheilus > Sinocyclocheilus rhinocerous. The sequence continues at coordinate 229,220 of NW_015632743.1, forward strand.
TTGGTGACGTGGCAAAGGGATCTCATTATAATATTACTGCCCCTTCATCTGTAAGTTTCCACCCACGGGCACCTCATTTTGATTTCACAAGCGACAATGGTGTACCAGCTCTAATGCCATGATGAAAGTTTGAGCAAAGCATGCTAACTGTTCTGTGTTTGGCTGCACAGACGAGCACAGAACACTGTTTAGAGTCCCAGCCTCAGAGGAGACAACAGAGCAGTGCATTTATTGATTTATTTACTGTATATTGCTGCTGCCACACAGATCTAAAATAAACAAGCGATTTATTTCCCAGCTGTTTACCTTCACAGACATAACCGACTGTTTTTGTAACTCGTGTGTTTTTAACGTAAACTTGTGTCTGAATGAGAACTTAGTTTAGTACTCACATGCTGTGACAGCCGCTTTCTGTGCGTGTGCTTCGGATGTGTGCTCGCAGAAAACCGTATATCAGAAGATTAAACTCATATGGTTTAAAACGGATGATTCCAGTGCGATAAACGTGATAATCAGAACCAAAACAGATATTTTTAGCAGATACGAGCTGTAATGGCACAGCTCTATTCTGGAAAAGGGGGCGGGGAGCAGCAGCTCATTTGCATTTAAAGAGATAGGCCTGAAAAACAGCCTGTTTCTGCTTCCACTCAAAATAGGCATTTTGATATAATAAATGATCTGTGGAGTATTTTGAGCTGAAACTTTACAGACACATTCTGGGGACACCAGAGACTTATATTATATATTGTAAAAAGGGGCATAATATGTCTCCTTTAAATTAAACACCAAGGACATTGTGGGTGAATTTGCCAAAAGAAAGGCCCCGAGAATTAAATTAAATAAAATATGTAAATTAAATTACAACTAAAATGTGAGTTTTTTTTTTTTTTTCTTTCTTTCTGTCTTTTTGCATTTTGGACCGCTGTGCCATGAGTGTGTTTGCATTAAGTAATTTAGTAAATATGGCAGCATTTGTCATAATATTTTTAGAATAAAGTCAAAATTACGAGATTAAAGTTGTTATATTGCGTGAATAAAGTTAATTAATGTGAAAATTCCACCTATTCCAAAAAGGTTGGCGGCTGTGGCGGTTAACTGACTGATTTATGAAAATAATAAAACAATGTTGGCAAAGTTATATTGTTGGCGTTTCTGAGGTTACAACTGTTATGACTATTCACAAGCTGTTTTACTGACGATTTTAGAAACACTGATTGATTGATTACATTCGTTTTATTAAGTTGTTCTGATTTTTTTCAACACATCTTCTGATATTCATTCATGTTTATTTTGTGCTGTAAGAGGAAGATGATTGATTCACGTGCCGCTTGAACTGAAGTGAACGCAGTGATCTCACGCCACATTAAAGAGCAGAAAAATACATGTATTGTTTGTATTTCTTGATAAAGAATTTAAAGGGTACTATTTGTGTTATCGCCTATTAAAAGTAACAAAACGTTTATTGCGATACAAATAATGAATACACTTGAAAATGTTAAATATTATTTCCAGGCATTTATACCGTCAATAAAACAGCTTGTGAATTGTCATGTTATGTGATTTATCTCAGAAAAGACAACAATAAGGAGCGTTGGATCCCACATTAACCTATTACGTTTGGGGGGGCCGTTTTTGCATGCATGTTTTCGCCACTAGATAAATAGATAGATAGATAGATGATAGACAGACAGACAGACAGACAGACAGCGACAGACAGACACACAGACAGACAGACAGACAGATAGATAGATAGATAGATAGATAGATAGATAGAGACAGATTATAGATAGATAGATAGATAGATAGATAGATAGATAGATGATAGATAGATAGATAGATATAGATATAGATAGACAGACAGACAGACACACAGACAGCGACAGACAGACACACAGACAGACACACAGACAGACAGACAGACAGACAGATAGATAGATAGATAGATAGATAGAGTCAGATTATAGATAGATAGATAGATAGATAGATAGATAGATGATAGATAGATAGATAGATAGATAGATATAGATAGACAGACAGACAGACAGATAGATAGATAGATAGATATCTTGTTTTTAATTTAGGGGTAAACGATTTGTTTCAGTTAGGTGGTTGACTATAGAAAATTAACACACTCGATTGACATTGTTTCTAAAATGTAAGTGTAAATCCAAATTTTTTTTTACCACAATATTCTATAATTCATTACATTATTCTGTATTCTATACAGTATATGTTATGGCTAACATCCTCAAATATTTTCAGACAAATATGATGTAATAGAGGACGCATGCGCAGTGCTCAGCCATGGCGAGATAAAGCAACGGTGATGTTTTTACTTTGGAGCGCGTTATGCACGAATATTTTAATAGCATCAGCAAAGACAGAGATCAAAAAGATCAAAACATCTGATTGAGAAGATCTCCTCGACCGTCACCTTCTGCGGTCCTCGGGATCCGATCGAAAGCTGCAAGCATTCATCATCACCACCAGCGTCTGTTTACATCTAGACGTATTTGATATAGCAAGTTATCTAGATAGTTAGGTCGATATCATGCTGGGCGATGCTTTTGGACATCGTGTGGAATCGAGCGTGGAGAATAAAGCAGTGAAGATGAAGAAAAGCAGATCCAAGCAAGCGCTCTTGAAGAAGAGCGGACGAAACGCGCACAGTAAACCCAACAAAGCATCAGGAAACATCAGCAAAAGCAGCTGCAAACCTCCGTTAACCACCCGTGAAGAGCTCAAACCAGCTCACTCCAAACCAGCCACCAATAAACAGGTATCGGGCTTTATTGCCGTGGTAATAGCAGGTTTGGGCATGTGCATTTACCTTGCACTAAAAATTAATACTATCCGTTTTGATTAGTTGGTTAATGTGTTTATGGTGTTATTAAAATTAAGAGTCAGTAAATAGTCTTGGGTTGGTTTAATTTAGTGTTTAAATATATGAAAAGTTGTGGGTTCGGATCCCGGAAGGATTGATCCATAACCCATCACCACGCGCTCTTGAATCCTGACAGAAAGAGCTGCTGAACCTCATGTTATGACACCGCAGTAAAGATGGTTTGATATTCAGATTTCTTTTGGCTATAAATACACAGTGCGCTGTCATAGACATGAAAATAAAACCGAGTGTCGTTCTCCATGATTTGTGAATTCAGGTGACGCTGTCCTTCGGGCCGAAATCAGGTTTTTTTTCGTTGCGAATCTCAATTTTTTAACGCCTATAGCTCCAAAAGTTGGACACTTAGAGGATTGAAACCGGTGTCAATTTCACCAGCTTGATCTGTGAATTTTTCACAGTTAAGCTCTTGTCCGTAAACCCCTTGGTAAGTCCGCGTTTTCACAGATCAGAATAGTGATGTTAGTGACTCAGGGAAGGGTCAACTGACCCGTAGTGAACTGTGAAAGTTTTCACAGATCAGAATAGTGATGTTACTGACTGAACCGTTATCTGACCATAACTGCACTGTGAACATTTTCACAAATCAAAATAGTGATGTAAATGAATCAGGGAAGGGTTAACTGACCAACATTGCACTGTGAAACTTTTGCAAATCAGAATATTGAAGCCAATTTCTCAAGGAAAGGTACAACAACCAAAACTTTATTGTCAAACAAAGTGTACAATTGTATATGTGTATGTGCTCATTTACCTAATGAATTGGTGAAACGACCTCTATAATTAAGGGTCCAAGCACAGACGGTGCTATTTGTGCTGTTTTTAATTTGATCCTTTTTCTGTTTTTTTGTCCTGCCATAAAAGTGTATGGGCATCAAAGACTGTAAATCGCAGGGACCCCCAAATTTTGCAGGATGGTCCCAAATGTGGACACTACGGAGATGCACAGACACACGTGGGTCATTCCTGATATTATGAGCCTTTTGGACATCATAGAATGTAGAAAATCAGACACAGTTTTTAAAATAACGTTATGTGTAATCATGATGTAAGATGTAAAACATTTTAAATGATTTTGGTCAAGCTCAGGCGATTTCAAGCATTTTTGAAACAAAATTGAAGACCAAAAATGTCGACCCTGTTAGGGACAAATGAACAACAGCTTAAAAGACTTAATATTTTTAATGATTGTGCACTGTGTACATTATGAAATTATAATTTAAAAAGGCTTAACAGGCTGGACAGAATTGGGCTTTGATAGGAATTAGAAAAAATGACTTGTTTAAATACACTAGTCCTTCAAATTTCACTACTACTATAATCTCACTGTTAAGTCTTTTGATTATCCACCTTTTTCCTAACGAGTCCACTATGTTTTAAATTATGGGACGCACTTCTAGATTGGGGAAGATCCACTCAAAAAGACTGAAACAAATGATTTTCCAATTACAAGGTTGCACTACAGCTAATCCTTATCCATCAGTTTGACCGAATGAGCTGTACATTTTCTTTCATTTCGCTTTCAGACGTCAAGAGAGTAACGCAACGCTTGGTATTTCAATGAGACGCAACATAACAAGAATATTTATGGCAAGACCTCTTTTCAGTTCGCTGTGCTTTTTCTCATTATTTTTTTTTTCTTCTGTATTCCGCTGTAACATTACGGAGAAAAAAAAGGAAGACACAACATATACTGCACGTTTGTGGTCTGCTCTCTTGATTCAAAGCAAATGATTCAGAAAGGTTTCCAGCACTAAACGCCTCAGATGAAATCATCACACACTGTGTTTTGGCACTGGAAATAAATGCACGTTTCTGGACGTGGTGTGAGAAGTCCTGTGTGGTCTGACCGTCTTACATGATCCTAATGTTTTCCTGTTTGTCTTCAGCAACTGAAGTTAAAAACCGAAAGTGTTGAACGAGGGATCCAGCCCAGCAGACTGTCTGTCCACAGCTCGAGCCGGCTTGAGCAAACCACCGACAACCTGATCAAACGGAGACAGTGGAGCAAGCAAAGAAATGCAGCGGACAACACTCAAAGACAGGAGAACCCCACACACACGGGGAAGAGCACGGCTGAGGGCCTCAGGAGGGTGAACGTTTGCTCTCCTGAGCTCTCGTCGGAGGCCGAGAAGACGTACGCTGGAGCGAAGTTCAGTGAGCCGCCCTCTCCCCGCGTCCTCCCCAAACCGCCCAGCCACTGGGTGGGAGAAGGTGCTCTTCAGCAGCACTGCAGCAAAGAGCAGATGTCTGTGCACCTCAAAACCCTGCTGAAGGTCCGAGCAGAACCCTGAGCTCGAATCTGAAATGGGACATTTTAGAAAATAAAGCGGACTTGCTACAACTTGTTGCAAAGAACTATTGAACTTTGCAGTAGTTTAGGAAAGCGACTGAGTTAAAGGGATAGTTCAGCCCAAAATGAAAATGCTGTCATCATTTACTCGGCCTCATGACCTTCCAAACCTGTGGAACACACACAAAAAAGATATTCTGATTGATGTTGAGAACTAATGGCGCTTTTCCACTGCGTGGTACGACTCGGCTCGGCTCGGCACGGCACGTTTCGGCTCGGCACGGTTTGCGTGGTCCCCGGACTGAGCCTGGTTTCCCCATTTCTGTCACCTAGTGGAGTTTGGGTTCCTCGTCACTGTCACCTTTGGCACTAAATATTCGGTAATATGAGTATTAAATTGTTAATATTAGTTTGACTGCAATGATACTATCAGATGAGAACACTGAACTGCATTGAGCTGAATAATGACTGTTGACTTGCTGCTTTATAGCAGAATTTGAATTCCTGTCATATTTGATGAAGTTTGCATCATTTATTGTTTTTTTTTCCCGTTTATTATTATGAAGGTGTTTTGAGACAATCTGTATTGTATAAATAAAGGTGAGTTAACTTGACTTGTGTTGTACACTTGTCAAAATTTTTCAGTTTGTTACTATGAAGCTGTTTTGAGACAATCTGTATTGTATAAATAAAGGTGAGTTAACTTGACTTGTGTTGTACACTTGTCAAATAAAAACCTAAGCTTTAAAATAAGAGAATACACCGTTTCACGTGAAGATTTGGTCAGGAAAAACTTTATTTTCCAAAAACACTGTATTTCACACAACTCAGGAGATACAAGAACAACATCAACCAAAAGTTAATATAATGTATAATAATGTATTGTATCAGTGTCTTCATCTATAATGCATAAATATATTCATAAAAATAAATAATCTCAGTAGTTATTTGAAGAACAAATGAAATGTTTCCTCCTGCTTCCTCTAAATTATTTCTGAAAATTAGGTCTTCTTTACTTTGGAAACGGACACTCTCACGCTCTCAGACACTGGTGTATTTATTCTGGAATCATATGAAACTTTATAAAATTCCAAAGAAACACTTTACTATCAGCCGGCTGCAACAAACTGCTCAAGGTGTTTTTTTTTTTTTTTGCAATCCATTTGAGTGTCTGCGCTGAAAATAACTGGCGTTTGCACTCAGAAATTGCTAGTAAACTTCATACAGTAAATAATTACAAAGAAACAGCAACACATAGAGTTAAACATATTACTCATACAAATATTCCAGTAATTTGTTTTATTTACAATTTCAAAAACAAAATATTTTTTTTACAGTGTGAAATATTTTGTTACTGTTAAGTAATGGCTGTTTTCAGTTTTTAATTCATCTTTTTTTGCCTTTTTTAGTTCATTTCAGTGGTTCTGGGGTCTTAAAGGGGTCATAGAGTGCTACATGTGCTACAAGGGTCGTAGAGTGCTACATGCACTTTTACAAGTTGTTTGAACTGAAATGTGTGTTAGCAGTGTGTACACAACCACCCTATGATGATAAAAATCCACCCAGTGTTTTTTTGTTAATCTACTTAAATCTTTACCCCTTTCTCATCCAGCTTCACCTCCAGAAGAAATGAGTGTAAGGTTTTTTAATTAATCTTTGCAAATCGCCTTTCCAAATAATGTGCTAATTAGCAAGTTTCACAATGAATGCGGCTAAAGTAAACAGTCTCTCTGAGAGCAGCTCGGAAGAGAGGGGCGGGGTCAGCAGAGCTCATTAACATTTAAAGGAAAATGCTGCAAAACGGCTTGCTCTGAAAAGAGCTGTTTTTGACAGGGTAAAAAAGGTGTTTTTTACACTACCATTGAGAAATTTTAACCAAACTATGTTACAGACTTTTCATTAAGACTCTAAAGAATCATATCAACTTGTGGAAAATGGGCATCGGATGACCCCTTTAAAAATTTAATTAAAAGTACAAATATTCCATGTAGTCTGTAAAATAGTATCAGTAACATGCAAAAAAATATGCACAGTAATTTTAATACAATTATAAAAAAGTGGGTTTAGATGGAGTTTAATGTGTTACACTGCACATTTCAAGATATTCGGCTATTTTGACACATGATCAGATCATGACACATGATGCCAATATGCTGCATCAACACAAATAAGCAAAACATACTGTATTTTTATGCTGTGCCTTTATGCTTAAATGTTAAAAATCTATTATGTTAAGGTACAAAACTAAACGAATGAATAAATAAACTTGGACTTTGTTCCACATAAACATTACAGATTTAGTCCATTGTAGGAGGGCAAATGGAAATGTCTTTTTCCATCTTCCCTGATTTGCAGTATTTGCAAGGTTCCCAAGAGATTAAAAAAAGAACCCCCCAGTAAATAATATTGTAATTATAACAATAATGTATTTAAATAATATTTTGATCTATGTTGTTCATTTTGATGTTTCTGTATTTCAAAGTTCATGTACAGTCACATCAGTACAACTTACACATTTTACTTGAAAATGCTAAACAAATTGCTATCTGAATAGGCAATTTAATATTTATTGACAAAATCAATGTTCTTTGCTATTCAGCCTAAAGATTAAAATATACAAGAAAAAATGAAAAAATAAACCTTTTCTTTTGAGGAGAGAAAACTAGTGCCTCATGTCAACTGCCCACATACAATCACATGTATTCGTTTATTGCTGAGAGGCAAAAACTGATTCCATGTTGCAAGCGTAATTTTTAAAAAAAGAAACAGTTTTTCATAGGTAATCTGTATTCCCAACACTTTCTCAAATGTCATCTAATGTAAAGGAGCAGCGGTCATATAGGGCCTTTCGCACCGCTTTAGTTCCAGAACTAAATGTACAGTACTAAAGTACTGGGACGATTTTGCGCGAACTATTTGAGTAGATGGACCAGTATATGATGTTGAAGAGTGTATAAGCTCCAGGGAAGATGACCCGTGAATATTTGTCTATGGCATGCGTGTCTATATATAAGCTGCTGCTGGAGCTTACAGCAGGTCTTTGAGCTCCCTGCTCATTATCCAGGACCAGATGAACCAGGAACTGCTCCTGTTTGTCTCCGCTCAGCTCCGACATGCCGTAGTTCCCTGTGGTCATCATGTCCATGTCGCTGTAGCTGCTGCTCATCATCATCTGACCAGGATGGGTCATTCCACAGGTACACGGCAACTGCTGGATCACACAATCACACATTACATGTAATATCACATGCTCTGAATTTAAAGCACATTCATCAGATAACACCAAAACCTGCCATTTTCCTTGTAAAGTGCATATATGTGACCCTGGAGCACAAAACCAGTCATAAGGGTCACATTTTTGAAATTGAGATTTATACATCATAGGTTAGGACAATATAGGACAATATTTGGCCGAGATACAACTATTTGAAAATCTGGAATCTGAGGGTGCAAAAAAGTCAAAATATTGAGAAAATCGCCTTTAAAGTTGTCCAAATGAAGTTCTTAGCAATGCATATTACTAATCAAAAATTAAGTTTTGATATTTACGGTAGGAAATTTACAAAATATCTTCATGGAACATGATCTTTACTTAATATCCTAATGATTTTTGGCATAAAAGAAAAATCGATAATCTTGACCCATACAATGTATTTTTGGCTATTGCTACAAATATACCCCAGCGACTTAAGACTGCTTTTGTGCTCCAGGGTCACATATTACACTCCTTTACAAGTTCTCACTCACTCATTTGTGGGCTGTGCTAGAATGCATTACATGATTTAAAGTTCAAAAAACATTTTTTTATAAATTGCACATAGGAACATTCTTACAAACTTTGAATTTATCTTAGAACTTATGAATTTCTTGAATCCCACCTTCATTAAATACTTGTACTAAGTATTTGAGTACAGCGTCTACATTCTTTATGGCCTTGCTAAAATGCTGTATTGACCACCACACAAGTACATCTTAATAAATGATAAAAGGTCTTAGCTTACCCTGTTGCTTTGCGTCCTCTCTTTGCGCTCCTGCAGAGTGGACAGGTAATTGACAGCAGCGTACTCGATCACAGACAGGAAGACAAAGACAAAGCTGACCCACAGGTAAATGTCCACGGCTTTGATGTAGGAGACTCTGGGCATGGAGGCGTTCACTCCAGTGATGATGGTGGACATGGTGAGCACCGTCGTGATGCCTACAAAAGAGATCAAGCTGGATCAGTTTATTCAAAAGTGCATGCTGCAAGATATACATGTTTTATGCAGTGTAACGAAATGATGCAACGACACACGCTGCAGTGGTTTGCAGCAAGATGCAATTGACGTGATTCAGCTGAAACATCTCACCCAGAGGAACCCGTGCAGGAACAGCTCGACGGTCGATCCAGAAGGACACCCATGACAACATGACCATCAGAGTGGTGGGAAAGTACGTCTGAAGCAGGAAGAAGAAGATATGACGACGCAGAGTGAAGTTGATGTAAAGACGATTGTACCAACCTGCAGAGAAGATGCCAGTTTTAGTCATTATAAAACACAGGGTTCCTGGAAGGAACGCTAATCAAACATAGCTAGTTCTGATATGTTTCATTAGGGTTGGAACTAAACTCTAGTTTGTGGCCCTCCAGGAACAAAAGTAAATATCCCTGCCTATTTATTATTTTTATTTAGAGTCTAGTACCTACTAGAGACTAAATAAATGCATACTCAAAAACTGCACATTCATTTCTCTTCAACATTTGTACACATGGTTATCTAGCAGTTTATTATAGAATCTTTTCCTCTTGATGCTTATCTATCAGTAAATAGCTTGTTATCATTACTTTTCTCAAACAAATAGAAAGGTTTACTGTATGTAATGCAATTGTATGTACATTTCAATGTGCAATATGTAATAATACGAAGAATTATACTTCACTACTTTCATTATATTGCAACTTTAAGTATATCCAAGTGAAACAGATGATCAAAAAATAAAAATAAAAAGGCGGGACTTTTATCCATTGGTTATTGATTGAATGGAGGAAGATCTGATTGACACCAAATGATTGGAGAGGCACTGTATATGTCACCACAGAGAAGTCTGTAATTTTACCACAAGATCCAATTATGCCATTTTGATTAAAAATTATGAGATAAAAAAATAAAACATATGCATGGATGAATTGTAAATTCAATAAATGCATTTAGAAAACAGACAGGGTCATGCTGACCACTCATTGTGTGACCAATATTAGAGTGGTGCCAATATTGTTCTTACAAACTTTACAGAGTATCCCGTTTTGCTTTTCACAGTCAACTATTAGCAGAAAAATTATTATAAGTGAAATCATTCGTTTAAGTCAGGGGTGTCCAATCCTGCTCCCTAATGCAGGGTTCACACTGCACGATTTTAACACTGATTTTCACTTGCTTACAGTTTTGTGGAAATCACCGACAAATGACCAAAATCTGAGGCAAATCGGTGCTCGTTCACGTGAGTGACAATCGCATGGTGTGTATTATCAAAGACGTGATCTGAGAGAAGCGCCAATGTATCACCAATGCCCATGAGATATTTGGCATGCTAAATATCTGGACCTGTTGGCGACTCAGTGTGAAATGTGTTTTGACAGGATATGACATCGGTGACGACCTACTGCCAATGAGAGAACAGATACAGGGCAAGGAAACGTTCAGTGGGAGGAGTCATAATAGATTTGCAACAGAACATCAGCATGCCACCATTCATATTCTTCTTTTTACATTTTTTTTTAAATTTTTCCCTGCAAATCAGTGTACAGACAACTTGGATCGCAAGCTGTTTTGCTGGCTACTTTTTTTGACAGCGCGATCTTTTTCGCATGATCTTACATTATTTCCCGTATCATTTCTCGCGTGTGTTTGGTTGAGAAACGTAGTTTGTAAACCAGACAAAGTTGTCTGTGATTCTTCCTATTGACAAGTTGTGTAATGTGTAACCCCCTGTCGCCGATCCGTCGTGTAATGTGCACAACAGCAATTAGAAGGAACCCCAGACAGTCGTGCAGTGTGAGAAGAGTAGCGATCCGACGACTTTGAAAGTCGTGCAGTGTGAACCAGGCATAAAGGCTACGGTCCTGCAGAGTTTAGCTCTTACACACACGCCTGAAAGTGTCTAGTAATCCTAAAGAGGTTGATTAGCTGATTCAGCTTTATTTGATTGGGGTTATAGAGCTAAACTCTGCAGGACAATGGATTGGACATCCCTGGAGTAAGTGAACAGAACTGCTCCTAACGTTTCTACAACATATTCATTATGGTACTGTCAACTCTTTACTTACCATCACACTAACCATCATCTCAATCAATACATAAATTATTTACATTATTAACATTAGCTTGCAGCAAATGTAAGTTCTTACTTGCTGACACAGCATAATCTACATCATGGACTTTAGATTAATCGGTAACGCTTTAGATTACAACCCGCAATGTACTGCGTAAGTAAACAGAATTTACAGCGTAACTTTTTTGTAATTACAGTGTACCTATTCAGTACCTCCGTGTAGGTGTAAGGTAACAATATGCGAAGTTTGGGGAATAAAGGAGTAATAATCTGTAAAATTACAAATTATTTCTACTGTAAGTATTTTGAAACTAAGCGGTACCTATTCTAATATTACAGGGTATGTATGACCTCTTATATTTGCAAGCGATTAAGCAAAAACATACACTGTGTACTTTTTTAGCCTACACATATAAAACACGCTGGTAATTGTTTCAATCCAAACGCTCGGTTGAGACTGTTGGGTTAGGAAGCTGGCTTGATGTGACCCAATTTGGGTTGATATCAGTAATAACCCGACGTTGCTGGGTTATGAATGTGGAGGACGTGAATGAGAGCATGCAGCAAGTCACGTGAGTTCAAACGCGAACGGCTCTGTGTGCGACGAAATCCGTGACTGCAGTGCTTAAGATGGGAACGTGTGGAAAATAGGAGAAAACAAATCGAAGCGCAGACAAGGGACAACTTTGAAACTGTCTGGAGTGTGTTCCTTTAAAACTGCAGCAGTGTGTGGTGAGCGCGAACTGGAAACAGCTGGAATGGCGCATGAGACGAGTCTATCCGTGTTTGCGGCGCTCATGACAGGAATATGTGTAGAAAATACAAGAAAACTAATCGACACGAAGAGGAGAGAGATTTTTGAAACTGACTGGAATGTGTTCTTTTAAAACTGGAGGGTTTTGTCCGAGTATGTTCTCACAACATTGAGCAGCAACTGAT
>NW_015632743.1:242511-250844 GCF_001515625.1 Sinocyclocheilus rhinocerous
TGTGTTTATTGGCGTGATGGTTTGGCCATAATAGTTTAACTAGTCATTACTAGTTAATCAATTAGTCATTAAGTCAGTGGGTGAAAAACATGAACAAATTGAACAAAATCTATTTATTCTTAAACAAGCTTTTCAAAAGAATTTGGTTTAACTGTTTAATCTGTATACGTAAAAGTTGCTTTGCTTTTTTTTTAACTGGTGTAATACATTTTAATCTTTTATTAGGCTATCTGTTGCCTGTGTTGTTACTGTTGTCATATTGTGTGTGATTTTAATTTTAAAACCCATTTTGGGTTAATTTAACCCAGCAGTAGGCCTACAGTAAATTGCAAACAATATTTGAATTAAATAAAACAGTCCACCATGTTTATTGATACATTACCTATTATATAAAGTATATATGTATGACCTACTGCATAAACAATCGTTTCAGGGCAATTTGTTGTAGCCACTTACCCTGTAACTACATGGAACAAGGGGGAACGAAGCACCACTTTAATTTACAGCCCGCAAATGTTGTATTTACCCTGTAACTACGTTGTAATCTAAAGCGTTACCGATTAATCTAAAGGTTTGGGAAAAGAAAATACTATATGTATCCTGCATAAATTCTATCTAGATAACTTCTATATACATTTTACTTTTATTTTACCTCTAACTGAACTGTATTTAACTGCCATTTTGGTTATTTTTTGCATTGCATCAAAAATGCTAAGTAGTTTCATAAAGTTATAGTCATTTTAAATAGTAATTTTAAATATTAACTGCTTTAACAGTCTTTGCTAGTCAGGAATTACGGTGAAACATGACTTAAAGGGATAGTTCACCCAAAAATGAAAATTTTATGTTTATCTGCTTACCCCCAGGGCATCCAAGATGTAGGTGACTTTGTTTCTTCAGTAGAACACAAACGAAGATTTTTAACTCAAACCGTTGCAGTCTGTCAGTCATATAATGGAAGTGAATGGGAATCACGGCTTTGAGAGTAAAAAAAAATCAGTCATATAATGGAAGTGAATGGGAATCACGGCTTTGAGAGTAAAAAAAAACATACACAAACAAAACCAAATCAAAGCCTGCGGCTCGTGACGATACATTGATGTGTAAAGACACGAAACGATCGGTCTCTGCAAGAAACAGAGCAGTATTTATATAATTTTTTACCTCTGATTCACGCAATGTCCGAACTGTCCTGAGCGCGTTCTCCAGCCGGCGCGTGACGCGTCTTCTTCTTTTAGGGCGGATCGCAGACTTATAAGTGCATTACCGCCACCTATCTCTCATTTCATTTTTGGGTGAACTATCCCTTTAAATTACATGAGACAATATGGAGGATGGTAATGACGGTCAATGTAAAACTGTTCCGTATTGGTTTTAAGGTGGGGTTAGTGAAGGATCAGTTGCAGACACTCTTAACTGTACTGGAGTCAATCCTCAGTCAATCCTCAGTACCTGTGCTGCTGTAGAAAGCTAGTTTTGAGGTGGTGTGAAACTCCTGAATGAGGAACTGAGACAGAGAGATCTTCTCATCAGTCTGCAGAGATTTGTTTCCTCTCTTCCAATACAGCATGAGGTCGTCATCAGTATAGGCATCTGAAAATAAAATAACAGCATACAAATGATCTCACAAACACTGAAACACTAAATAAATACGGAATATCCTGCTTTACTCAATATTACGTCACATTACTGTTGTTTGATTCAATCATGAAAATCAGTTGTGTTGTGTTTAGACTCACAGCTCTCAATCTCCAGTGAGCATGTCTGGGTGTCCAGGGGAAAGTGACTGAGATCCATATTGCACATCGCTGTGACTGTAACCCTGTTGAATGTGTTTGGAGTAATTAAAACTTGTGAACAAATCCATAATATGTAAACTGTCTCCTTTATTTTAGCGATTTCAACCGAAAATGACTATACTACGTGGGCTGTAAGTTATTTCATTCATAATCCTGTTATTTGTTTCCAGGGGGAGGAGTCTTGTTAACAAATAGGCTTTGAACTGATGTAGGATCCTGCATTTTTGCTATAGTATTCAATATGCTACTATTTCAAACAAGCAACATAGGTTCATTGGAAAAACATGCCTCTACCTACATGTTTGCAAAACTCCAAAACTGTACCTATACATACAATTCACTGCAGTTTCCAGCTGAAATGAACACTAATGGCAGCAAAACAGCAACAACTTTTATTCCTTTTTACACAAATTATGATTACAGGGGCAGACATCAATTAACAAAGGCTTATTTTCATGTGGCTCCTCTAAATACCTCTATCATAGTGCATCATTTGTAAATACATTTTGATGTTTGCATCACATAATCAGCTCCACATTTATGGCATTTCTGCCATATAAACTTGCTCGGTAGCTCAACCAGCACTGCAATTACATTGTGAAGTGCTCGGGTACAAGTCCTATGAAACACGAGTCACAATATAAGAGCTCAAAGACTTGCAGAAGCAGGCTAAAATGGTATAGTTGCTTTAGCAAATGTGTTTTTATCACATGTTTGCTTTATCGCTATTAGTTAGGTTTAGGCTAGGGCTCAGTGTAGGTTGCATGTAATAGGGCATTAACAGTATAATATCTGTTTTGGATAAAACTGAACGCAATTTAAGCACCAATCACAGGACATTTCACTATAAAAGTCTTATGCAACATGCAAGAAGCATTTTGTCTTCTCAAAAGGGTTCAGAAAAAGACATTAACTTAGGTTAATTACTGCCATTTGAGGCCAAGGATCAGGATTGAGGTGGAGATACTACATAACCCCAACAAAATAACGCAGCTACCACTGTACCACAATAAAAGGCTGGTGAAAAAATGCTGTGTCATTAGATTTGTGCTAATTCATCGTTTCACAAGCCAAGGATTTCTTTCCTTGAAATCCACAATCAGTGACACACACACCTGGATGGAGCTGCATGATCAAGAGCACTTGACAGCAATTGCTTTCATCAAGTAGAACCCCACAAAAGCGGGTTTGAAATTAAAGATCGGCAACTTGCCGTTATTTATCTGTCTGCTCCCGGGAAGTAGCTCCCATTGCACGCCCACCCTGACACTGGATTTACCCCATTTTTTCCTTTTAGCAACTTTCTGTGCCTACTCCTCACTTTTCCTCACCCGTATATTCTTCGGTAAAGAACGCCACCGTACTCATTTAAAGGGGTCATATGACGTTGCTAAAAAGAACATTATTTTGTGTATTTGGTGTAATGAAATGTCAAAAAACACATTATTTTCCACATACTGTACATTATTGTTTCTCCTCTATGCCCCGCCTTTCTGAAACGCGTCGATTTTTACAAAGCTCATCGGTCTGAAAAGCAAGCTTCAAGTTTATTTTATTAAGTATACTTAAGTAAAGTTCAAGTATATTTTTAAGTATATTTTATGTAGTAAGTATACAAATATCGGTGTACTAGTATACTTGTAAGTGTACTATTTCAATACTCCGTGGGACTAAATTGGCCAACTTTCTAGTATATAAAGTATACTTTTAAGTATACTTTAAGTATAACAGTAGTAAACTTTGAGTACACAACTAGTTTACATCTATATTTTTAGCTTGTACTGCAACTATAGTAAAAGTGAACTTATAGGTACACTGATAGTTTACTAATTAAATACTGCATTTTAGTACACTTTGAAGTATAGTCTCAGTAAACTACTAGTTTAGTAGTTTTATAAGTATACTCGTAAGTTTTCTTTAAGTGAACTTTACATCATACTTCAAGTATACTACTATGTCCCTATTTAGGTATTAAGTATATATTTTGTTATATGAATATCTGAACATACAAAACATCAAAAGAACAGGGTATCTGCTTGTAAACAAAAACATTTTATTCTAGCTTCATGCATTCTTTTTTTAAACACTTGAATGTGGATAAGTTTCATAAATAAAAAATAAAGAAATAAACAACATTTTGAACAAAAAGCTGAAAAAAGACTATGAATTGGATTCAGAATGATAATCAAAACGTAGATAAAGTCGATCAACACCCCAAAGCTTGACAGTCATTAGTACCTCTTCATTGGTCGACATTTTATTTCATTACGTTACACAGTTTTGATGCTGTTTTATGTCTGATGATCGTGTTAGATTACATGTGGATCTGTTGTTTCGGTTTCTTCTTCACTTGTGTTTCTAGGATTCTAGGAGCACAAGTATACAGTAGCTCAAATATATTTTCAAGTATAAGTCAAGTATACTTAAATGTAATTTTAAGTATATTTCTGAGAAGTACATAAAGCCCATTTCTGAGAAGTACATAAAAAGTAGACTAAAAGTATACTTTCCTATTTTTAGTTTAAAAGAAGTATACTAATAGCACACTTGACTAAACTTCTTTTTCGTGTGTGTGACTCACTGAAAAAAATTATTATAGGCTGCCACTCGCTTATTACGGAAATTTCTATTTTTTTTTCACAGCATCATGCTGAGGAGGACGAACATGACCCACTAATCTTTTCAGAGGCATTTAAATATGAGAAACCTGAAACAAGAAAACTGAACCAGGGTGTTACTGAAATTTGTTCCTGTTCCTGTCTACACATTCAGAAAACACATATCCTAGCAAATGTTATAACAGTTTAACCTCAACCATCAGCTTCCAAGTCAAAATTATTTCACGTACACAGAGATACATCTATAATGAATCACCTCATAATCTAGCATCTCTGATAGAAACCGTTGCAAAACTGATCTGTGGACACGAAGAGAACTCTGCAGCATATAAATAAATAATGGAAACTGCAATCCTGGTCTCTTGGATGTTGTTGAGATAACACACAGACAACACACCGCTAAGAAGCTTTTGAAGAGAAATTTGGAGAAAAATGGCAGAAAAAATCAGCGTTTCAGGCACAATCTCCATTTTGCTGTGAACGAAGCAATATATAAAGAACAGGGTGTCTGCATTGCTGTCAAGGTTTCAAAACCCAAACTTCTTTTTCGTAAGGGTTACCATATTGTGATGCCATGTCCGGCCGGAGCGACGACACAAAACCAATAAAACCCATTATAAACGAGACATTTGTTGCATCCATTTTGCTGTGAACGAAGCAATATATAAAGAACAGGGTGTCTGCATTGCTGTCAAGGTTTCAAAACCCATATCTGCATTCACCAGATAACCAATGCTTTCGTGTCAGCTGGCCAAGAAACAGAAAGACTTGTCCTTCCCAGACCATAAGCTCTTACATGATGAACCCACTCGCTGGAATTCCTCTTTTACGGTATGGTGGAACTGTTTTTGAAGCAGCTGCAGGCTGTGTGTGCTGTGCTGGTGGAAGACCGAATGAAATTAAGCTCCTAACGCAGGTTCGGGAGGACCGTAATCATCCAGTCCTGTCAATCATCGTTACGACCATATATAAGCAGCAGCCATTGCTCCGTTCCAGTGACAATTCTTCCGGCACCCCTCCCTTCTCCTCCTCTAATTCCTTCTCTTTTTCCTCCACACTGTACCATTATAGGGGGTTTTATAGCTCGAGCCGAGCCTCGGGTTTCGAGCCTCCTTCGCGGACAGCAAGCTAAGTTCGTTTACCATTACCTGGCAGGGCTGAATGGGCAGGCGAACTCGTGAAATGGTATCAGATGCCAAAAGCTGTTTTAGATGCACTTAGGAATGTGAAACATATTACCCTGTCCTTAGCCTTTCCATTTATTTGGAAAATGCAGCCAATGCTGTAGTCATGTAGAACAGGGTGACTCTGCACTATCCTTTGAGGTAAAGGTAAAGATCAGTGAATATCTTGATTTGTAGGCAAATGCAGCAGCTTTTAAACACTGTCCCTTAGCTTTATTCAAGGTTTGACCACTTTGTGTCAAGAATGAACTCTGCAGGACAGTAGATCTCCAGGAGCAGGATTGGAGACCCCTGGCCTAAAGCAGTGGTTCCCGAACACTTGCAGGGCTTTGAAAGAGAAGCAAGGACTTATAATGCAGAAATAATGTCCAGAAAACTAACATGAACCACCATTGTTGTTCAAGAGCATGTTCTTCTTTTTTTGCTTTTGTATCGAAATGTATCTCATTGATTTATCTTACTGTGTTTCTGTAGGGTCATTTTTATGCATTCATATGTTTTGTTTTAAGATCAGAAAAAAAATATGCAAAAAATAGACGGGGCAATTTTTTCAACAAAGGAAAAACAACTGCACTCGTCAAGCAATTTCAATGTGTCTTTAAGATATAAATATGAGGACAGAAATTACTGTACAATTTGTTATGGTGAATACTTATTCTTTAACAAATTTGTAGTTATTAAAAAATTTTTTTTGCTTTGTCATTATGAAAAATAAAAAATAGCATAAGTCTGCAACATAAACTTAGGGGTTAGACTACTTTCTGAATGTTTTCTACTTTCTGAATTCTGAAAACCCTACAGATGGCCATCTGGCCTTGGGTAAAAGGGAAGATTCTAGATGAAATGGTTGAGAGGGTGTAGGGAGAAGATGGCCTTGACACAACGGATTGACTTATAGATTGTAAATCGACATGTACATAGAAGAATAAATTCATTCTGTCCCGCAGACTGGGTGCGGGACGTTTCTGAGATTAAAACTCACCAATGAGCCAGTTTGTGTCTGAATCTACATGTGGCTTGCATTAATCCCACAGATTCCCACATATTAATCCACACGTTCACTCATCTAAAGCAAAAACTAGGATCAGCACCTCTTAGAGATGACAGATCTTGGTCAACAAAAAAACGTAATAGCAAACATGGAAATCCTAAATGTCAGAAAAATGACTGCTGGTTTACATCAAAGAGGTTTGATAGAAAAACAAGATATTTTGGTTTATTGAGCGATATATGAGTCTCTCTCACTGATTAGGTTTAGACCCAGCAATGTCATACATCTACAGCAAAGCCGGACGTAACATAACTCTTCTGATGGCTGGCAATCTGTTTCTCCAGCTTTGATGGGGATTATAGTGTGTGTTTCCGCAGTTCGGAGAGGTCAGTTGTTAAATACAAAATGAAAACCGAAGCCTGAATAAGAGCCTGTCAGAGCTTTGAGGTAAGATCATCAGAATGTATGTGCATGTGAGTAATTTGTGACACTTACCTCAAGCTATAGAGCACTTTGCCATCAGGATGCACTCGGAGCATGACGTTCTCCGTGGTGGTGTCATGGATGAAGGATCGTTTGGAATGGACAAAAAATGTGTCAGGTACCCAGATTTTCTTTACCAGCCGGCCATCAAAGGTCATGCTCTGGTTGGTGTTGCTGGGAAAGGACAGTCGCTCGTCCTTCCAGTAATGTCTCAGGTATAGGGTCATGGTGAAGTCCTGTAGCATACGATCCAATCAGCCATTCGTCTTAACATAAACAGTTTAAACAGTAGCCTCATTTCTATCCCAAGAGCCCTCTATATAAGAAAAAAACAGGCTATTTGTCAACACATCTAGGGTGCTTGGAAAGGTTACTGGTTGCTGAATTTGAGCTTTTGCCCTAATCCAAATCCTGTGGCACAATCTCAGAGTGGAAAAGATCAGGATAGCACTGAAGCATTCATGATGCACTCTGAAATCTGTAAGCCATATTTAAAAACACACGTGTCAGTCTCCTACCATATCTACTTCAGAGATGGTGGCCAGACTCTCAAGCTGAACATCAACACCCACGGGTATCGCAGGCCCTGAAATGAAGAAAAATGAGCTTTAAACAGTCTTCCAATGCACTAGTTGTAAAAATTTGATAGATTTTAACTTAAAGGGGTCATATGATGCAATTTCAAGTTTTCCTTTCTCTTTCGAGTGTTACAAGCTGTTCGTGCATAGATAAGATCCGTAAAGTTGCAAAGACTAAAGTCTCAAACTCAAAAGAGAGATATTCTTTATAAAAGTTAAACGGCTTCCTAAAACGCTTCATTCAAACACACCCCCACATATCTACGGTGTTGGAAGATTTGCATAACACCACCCAAATGTTTACACAAAGAAAGAATGTGTAACTTTTATTCTTGCTGTAGTATTGTTGCTGCCACCATGTCGTGGAGATGCTATGTGTTTCCAAATATGGTGAGGCGGAAGTTAGGTTTCAAAAGATTCAAACATCCAGGATACGCACACGAAGTGACCATTTTAAACGATAAGCTGACACAAAGACATTTGAATATGTGACAACAACTTTTGAACGGTACTCCTTCTCTACATTTGTAAACACTGAGTCGGTACTTCCGCCTACGTCAAGCGTAACCTTTTCAACGTAATTACGTACTACGTGAAGTCATGGACGCGCATCGCAGAGCAGTGCAAGGCGCGCATTTTTGTTTATAAAGCATATACTTTTTTTTTTTTAGAAAATGACA
>NW_015632743.1:251018-258919 GCF_001515625.1 Sinocyclocheilus rhinocerous
ATCGTCTGGTATCGTGTAGAGCCCTTTGAAGCTGCACTGAAACTGTAAGTTTGACCTTCATCCGTTTGGTAGCCGTTGAAGTCCACTATAAGGAGAATAATCCCGGAATGTTTTCTTCAAAAACCTTAATTTCTTTTCGACTGAAGATAGAAAGTCGTAAACATCTTGGATGACATGGGGGTGAGTAAATTATCAGGAAATTTTAATTTGAAAGTGAACTAATCCTTTAACAACTGATTCTAAACAGTTTATACAGCAGCTTCATTTCTATCCCAAGAGCCCACTATAAGAAAAAAAGTGTTTGTCGACACATCTAGGGTGCTTGGAAAGGTTACTCTGTGCTGAATTAGAGCTTTTGCCCTAATACAAATCCTGTGGCGCAATCTCAGAAGGATCGTTTGGAATGGACAAAAAATGTGTCAGGTACCCAGATTTTCTTTACCAGCCGGCCATCAAAGGTCATGCTCTGGTTGGTGTTGCTGGGAAAGGACAGTCGCTCGTCCTTCCAGTAATGTCTCAGGTATAGGGTCATGGTGAAGTCCTGTAGCATACAATCCAATCAGCCATGCATCTTAAAGGATTAGTTCACTTTCAAATTAAAATTTCCTGATAATTTACTCACCCCCATGTCATCCAAGATGTTTACGTCTTTCTTTCTTCAGTAGAAAAGAAATTAAGGTTTTTGATGAAAACATTTCGGGATTATTCTCCTTATAGTGTACTTCAATGGCTACCAAACGGTTGAAGGTTTCAGTGCAGCTTCAAAGGGCTCTACACGATACCAGACGAGGATAATCCTTTAACAACTGATTCTAAACAGTTTATACAGCAGCTTCATTTCTATCCCAAGAGCCCACTATAAGAAAAAAAGTGTTTGTCGACACATCTAGGGTGCTTGGAAAGGTTACTCTGTGCTGAATTAGAGCTTTTGCCCTAATACAAATCCTGTGGCGCAATCTCAGAGTGGAAAAGATCATGACAGCCCTGAATCATTCATGATGCACTCTGAAATCTGTAAGCCATATTTATGTCGGTCTCCTACCATATCTACTTCAGAGATGGTGTCCAGACTCTCAAGCTGAACATCAACACCCACAGATATCGCCGGCCCTGAAATGAAGCAAAAATGAGCTTTAAACTGTTTTATAATGCACTCACTGTAAAAAACGTAGTCGATTTAAACTTAAAACACCAAATGTAATTAATCTACTCAACAAATCTATCCATTTATTAACCACTTCAATAACATTAGTGTGATCTGAGCAAAAGGTTTTGATAAATAAGGAAAGATGCCACTTCTGCTTAAGGTGGTCAGGCTGGTTTTTGGTGGTCTACCACCCCATGCCATAATACCAAACCAGGATGATCAAGGTCTACAACAAGGATGGTTACATCTGGAGGGCCACTTTCCAGCGGAGCTTAGCTCCAGCCCTATATAACACCAGCTATCAAGGTCTTCAGGATCACTACAAAGGTATGTTGGAGCAAGTTTGTGCTAAACTCTGCAGGACAGTGGCCCTCCAGGATAAGATTGAACACCACTGGGGTACAGGATTAACCTCGGCTCCACCAGCTGCTGGTTCATCTGATCAATCATCTAGATCAACTTGGAGCAGCTGATCAGAGTAACACATTGACTACCATATGGAATCACATGTTACAATATAGCTATTAGCAAATGCCCAGGCTCTAACTGCTATATGACATGTTCATGTAATATAAAGATTAAGGATCATAGCCCATCAGAATAGACTTAAAGGCAGAGTAAGTGATTTTTCAAAAACACTTTAGAAAACTGATTCGGGCCGAATCGCAAAACAAACTTGTAGTGAAGATACGGGCAGATAAGTGAATGCTCGTGGCACAGAGCCACAGTAAATCAGTGTCATAATCTGGCCCGAGCTTATGTAAAGCTGATTGCCTGTGATGTCAGTTCAAATCCTACATAAATCGGAGTCTTGCGGTGTTTATTAAGATCTGCTGGTGTTTCGCATTAGTCATTAATGCATTAATGATAATCATAGGTTGCATATTAATCCATATGCACCACAAATAAAGCCAATAAAGCAAGTAGAAATCAACAACAACAACATAAACTAATAATTGATTTAGATTTAAGATAAATGTAACAATAAAATTAAATGATTACATTTATTTATGAAGTAATTTATATGTTAGAATTTATATATTTAAAGATTTAAATAATTAATAAACTAGAATACATTTATATTGCTTTAGACCAGTGGTTCCCAACCCTGGTCCTGGAGGCACCCCAACACTGCACGTTTTGCATGTCTCCTTAATCAAACACACCTGATTCAGGTCATCAGCTCATTAGTAGAGACTCCATGACCTGAAATTGGTGTGTCAGAGAAAGGAGACATGCAAAATGTGCAGTGTTGGGGTGCCTCCATGACCAGGGTTGGGAACCACTGCTTTAGACTACCCAGAAGACTTTTCTGCATAGCCCATATTTTCTACCTCTAGGGAGCCTGGAAACTCTTCAACATAGCTTTCTATCTTTTGTCTTTGGGGCTCAAAGCATTCTTCTCATCTCACCTCCAAAGCCAGGCCTCATGGTGAAGTCATGGCCATCTAACTTGAGGAGCTGTTCTGATTTCGTAACGGGAGCTTTTGTGACATCTGGACTTCTCATTAGTAAAGTGCTGCTAAACACAGAAATAAATAAGTAAAAGAGGTCACGCAAAATCATGACAAAACATGTCAAAACATAATTCCAATGCAAACAGAACAGTTTTTGCAATATGGTTAATGAGTGTATTTGAAGCACAGAGAATGAAAATCAAATATTTAAATTAATATATAATGCTATTTTTTTTAAATAATGAAATTTAAAAAGCAAGACTGTAAAGCCCCACATCATACAGTAGCTGTTGTAAAATCACTTTTAAGTTATTATGACGTTAATGTTGCAAAAGTATGGGGAGCTTGAAATTGAGACCTCTCGCAAATAATATGGTTATATAGATATTATACTTTTTAAAAGGTGAGCAAATGAAATGAAATGTATATTTGTTCTACCTGCCAGGTTTATGTGCTTCTCCCTCTGTTCTGGTGGTTTCTCGCTTGGATCTGACAAATGCAGGATATGACATCATTACATATAAGAACATAACAACAACATCTCAAATCATTTAGGCACTTTAATGATTATGCTGCAGAATAAATAAATAAATTGTATTAATGCCCTTAATAAGTGGAGATCGCTAATGAAAATTCTACCCTGCATACAACATCAAAAATAATCAATGTAACAATGTGAGTGAAAAAATGAAATGTCTTTGTTTGTTATATCCCGCTTGTTTAATGATGCCAGTTCTTTACGCTGACATTATGATCATATTTTGAGAATGTTCCAAACATCAAGCATCTTGTGTGCTTTCGTTTAGCAGAAGCAAGGAAATCTGACCATCTGTACAAAGGAGTTCACATCACCACAAATTTAATGACACAAATTTGTTTACAACTAATTAGAGACCTAGGAATTGTTCACTACACTCTAAAAAATGCTGGGTTAAATATAACCCAGCGGCCAGCGCTGGGTTAAAAAGGGACAAACCCAGTTATTGGGTTGTTTTGACCCAGCGGTTGGGTAGTTTTGACCCAGCTATCGGGTTGTTTTGACCCAGCGGTTGGGTAGTTTTGACCCAGCTATCGGGTTGTTTTGACCCAGCGGTTGGGTTCAAAACAACCCAACTGCTGGGTCAAAACAACCCAATAGCTGGGTCAAAACAACCCAACCGCTGGGTCAAAACAACCCGATAGCTGGGTCAAAACTACCCAACCGCTGGGTCAAAACAACCCGATAGCTGGGTCAAAACTACCCAACCGCTGGGTCAAAACAACCCAATAACTGGGTTTGTCCCTTTTTAACCCAGCGCTGGCCGCTGGGTTATATTTAACCCAGCATTTTTTAGAGTGTAGGTCATGCGTCCTTGTTCTAAATGTTTCAACAATCCTAAAACTTTGAGGTTTTATTTCTTTATTTTTGATAGAATGGTACAGTTTGCATGAATTCAGCTAAAAAAGAAATTGTGCAGACAAGTATATTTAATGTACATTTTGCACTTTCAACCTTTTCACAGTTTTTTCACACCTTTAATTTCCTTCTGTCTTCATTTCTTTCTGACAGAGAGTTGCTAATAAAACAACTAATTCGTGCAACACATACCATCTACCCTTCAGCGCGCGTCTACATCTTCTTCATCAGTTATTTATTTATTCACGTTTGTCATGAATAATGGTTGAATGCATGAGTGAGGTGATGCACTCACCTGGTTTGGCTGCATGTCTGAAGCACCTGTCCGCGCAGCTGCAGCGCTCCAGTGGAGAAAAAGCACGCGCAGAGCAGAAAGCAGACATCAGCGTGCATGATGCCAACCTACAGTCACGAGAATCCTGTTAGAAGCTATTAAAACAGCACTGAGGAGCTCTTAAAGACGACCCATTGTCATGGTGCAGCCTGTGAGGACGTGCCGTCGACCGCAGTCGCGCTGCAGGCGTCCAGATGCGTTTAATCTGCGTTAATGTGAAGATCAGATCTGTTGTTTGCTGCAGCCTTGCTTTCCCGCATCCAGGAGGAGCTTTCGCAGGTTAGAGGGTGAAACAGACATTTGCTGGCCGTATATTATGTAATGTTCCATGGGTATTACGTGCTATCTGAATTAAACTTACATAATCGAGTGGTATAGTCACTCAGCATTGTTCTAATTTCTTCCAAATGGTATTTTAGAGGCGTTAAACAGGGGCGATTCTAGGATTTTCATATTAGGGGGGCTCAGCCCCCAGTGAGGGTATAATAATTATAATAGCCTAATACATTTTTTTTAAAATTATATACTATATATATATATATATAAAATAAAAATTTTTTTGATTAATAGTCGTATACTAAACTTATTGCAGTATTCCACTGTATTGCATAGATAGGTATAACATTTGAGTACGGAATAAGCCAACTTCAAGTCTTCATGATCTCACACACACAACCTGTTTACTGTAAGCTACAAACACAACATTTTGGAAACAGCTGTGGTGTGATGAGGGGTGAACGCAGCGAAAACTTAGGCTACAGTAGATGGGGAACCAACCGATTATTGCTCCCCCATGATATTTTGTAAACTGGATTTATGATTTGTAAACTGGATTTATGACAAAGTGCTGCACAGATGCAGATATTATAACAGTATATCGATAATCACACACCTTGTCCTCTGTTTCTCCCACTGAGCCTCTGCGGATTGAAGAACGCACTGAAAGACAAGGAGGAGCCGATCGAAGTCTGCCGCCGTTTTCAAATTAAATTTAAAGGGGACTGAGGCGATCACGAATTCGTGTACAGTTTATGGACATAATCGCAAAATTTTAGGGGGGCTGAGTAGTCATTTTAGGGGGGCTATAGCCCCCCTAAAAATGGTCTAGCGACACCCATGGCGTTAAAATGAAAAATTTTGATAAAATAAATAAATCAGATTGAATATTCATTCAATATATGGTGAGTATGAATTGAAAAGAGCTACAACGACCAGCCAAAAGATTGGAGAGTTTACTAAATTTCTTTCTGGTAATCAAATGTTTCTGATCCTCCTTCAATACTGAAGTCAAGTCAAGTCACCTTTATTTATATAGCACTTTTAACAATACAGATTGTGTCAAAGCAACTGTACAGCATTAATTAGGAAAATAGTGTGTCAATTGTTTTTATTTATTTACCTGCTTAACTCCCTTAATTCCTTTTGTGGTATTTAATTTATTGATTTATTTAGTTTATTCATTTATGCTATTATTCTAAAATGTGGAAAGCAGCCACAATAAAGAATGAATTTGTGTGTCCAAACTTTTCACTGGTTTAATGTTTGTGGAGAATAAATACCATAGTACCATGGCCTTAAAATCTGATACCAGTTTATAATTCATACCTTTTTCCGTTCACAGTATTTCGCATCAGCGTGCCTGATGCTTTTGCATAATAGGTTCAAATTTTCTACATAAGTTTGAAAGAAATATCATTAAATTCCAAAATGTCTAGATATAGTTATAAAAATAAATAATAATTTTATGCATATTCAGTAACTATAAACATGCCATGACTGAAGAGATACATAACAAGGTGCATATACATTTATGTAATTCATTTAGTCAAAGCTCTCTTTATTCTTTAACACTTGCAAAGATCATAAATTGTTTTTATGGCTATTTGGTACAATATATACATTTTACATGCGGCACGATTAATTAAACTTGTTTTACTTCTGCATTCACATACATTGCATGTGTATTTATGTGTCTCTTGTTTAAACATGTTTGTTCTAATGGATCAAACTGATAGATTTCGCCATTGATCAGTCTGTGATTGTGCCATTGTCCAGGGCTGATGCTAATGCTTTGCTATTATAAAGGGCAATTTGTTTGAATACAAACGTTCAAATCCTTGACCAACAGTCATAAAAAGCACACCATGTAGCAAACACAGTGTCTTCAGCTGTCATGATCTGGCCTGTGTTCTCTGTTTTTATGTGAATTTTTTACTTGTTTCCTATTAGGTGTGTCCTTGTAGTCAGTTTGTAGTTCTTTTGGCTTCCCTTATTACTCCCTGATTGTGTCCAGGTGTGTCTTGTCTTGGGGGGGGGGCAAGCTCCAGTGGCCAATACACTGAGGGTCACAAGCCCAGTGTTTGTAGCCTCTCTACAAAATGGCCGACACTCCAGAGCCTCCTCCTGTCATGCCCGCCACTCCTGAGTCTCGTCCCGTCATAGCTGCCACACCAGTGTTTCCGGCCGTCATGAACGTTGCACGTGACCTGAAGCTACAAGGGCAGTCCCTGAGACTGGCTTCCAGTTTGGCGGACCAACCACTGATTGAGCGGCTGGCATTCCGGTGGCCACACACACACACACACACACACACACATACACGGAGCAGTGGGCAGCCATTTTTGCCCCCTGCCGGAACCGAGACTCGAACCAGCAACCTTTGGGTTACAAGTCCGACTCTAACCATTAGCCCCCTCAAGCCCCAGAGCTCAGTCCTGTGTTGGCACCAGCCTGTGACTTCCCTGCATGTCCTGTCTCAACCACAGAGGACATCATTTTGTTTTCTGCCTGTCCTGTTCTTTGTCGGGTCTTGTCCTTTCTTGGATGTTGTGTTGGCTGCCTCTGTTCTGTTCTGTTCCTGGTTCCTACTCCTTGTCCTTGGATTATTGTTTGTTTAATAAATGCAGCATGTGGATCCTACTCTCCCTCGTCCCTGAGTTTGCCTTCATAACATCAGCAGCCATGTCCTACAGTAACCAGTGTTTATGAAATACTAAATGATACAGGATTATGTCAGAATAATGTCATTTCTTTTCTATTGAGGTTGTAAACAGAGTGCAGAATTGTAATTGTAATTTTAATTTAAGTAGATAGAATTAAAATTTAATGCAATTCATATAACTGTGGTTTTCAATAGGTACATCATTGTACCTAAAGGGTCCATATTGATACCTAAAAGGTGCAAAAATGCTACAGTGACAGCTTTTGTACCTTTTCTTCTGAGAGTGTAGAAAAAAAGGTGACTTCATTTTAAATTAAACACAAGAGCTGTTAGTTTTGAATGATGTGATATGCAAATAATGTGCTTGCAGTTTTGCAGACTTGGTCTGAAGTTTTGACATATGAATTAATAATATGTTGACTGTACTTAGTGAGTGTGTGTGTGTGTGTGTGTGTGTGCGTGCGTGTGTGTGTGTAAGGAATTAAAAAAAAACTAAGAAAGATTATTAATACAAAGTTTGAATTACATTTACATTACATTACATTTACACTTAGTCATTTAGCAGACGCTTTTATCCAAAGCGACTTACAAATGAGGACAATGGAAGCAATCAAAATCAACAAAAA
>NW_015632743.1:258974-277342 GCF_001515625.1 Sinocyclocheilus rhinocerous
AGCAAATGAATAGAGTGCAAGTCTAAAAGGGAAAAGTGTTTTTTTTTTTTTTTTAAGAATAGAATTAGAATAGAGAGTGCTAGAGTTAGAGGGTCAAATAAAGATGGAAGAGATGTGTTTTTAGCCGATTCTTGAAGATGGCTAAGGACTCAGCTGCTCGGATTGAGTTGGAAAAGTGTGGTTAAATGTGTTAAATGAGTTGGAAATGTGTTGAATCAAAGATATTTTTGTTGAATAAAGGTTTGATGTTTGTATAACTGAGCTAATAGTTTTGATAAATATATTATATGTTTCAAGAAAATACAGTATGTTTTAACAATTGGAAAAAATTGCATTACATGAGAAAAAAGCAATAATAGAGTGACATGAGAGACTCAAGATATTCTTTACATAACGTACCCAGTGTAAAGGCTTGAGCTGCTTGATTTGAGTTTCAAGGGTTTATTAATCAAATGCACATCAAGCAGCATGTAACAATAATCATTGGCAATTGAATATACTTTCCACAGGAGTCCTAGAGAAAACAAACTAAGGTAACAAAAGGTTATTAATGGAATGTTTGCAAAACATCAGCAAATAAAAACCCTCATTCTGACACACTCTGATTTATAGTTTTGGAAAACAAGTATCTTGTTTTAATTTTTTGATAGTTCTGTCCTTCTGCTCAGGTTCAGTGCAGTCCCTTGATTTGGACACCAGGTGGGAGATAATGTCAGGATCCTCCTTTTACTTATGTCAAATCTTGTTTATGATTTTCAGTGTCAGGATTCTGGCATCCATGTTGTGGCTTGTGTTTGTTCTTGATCTAGACCAGATATCAGGATCCTGCCAGTTCGGTCTGGTTTGGGTTCTCTGTGTCAGAATCCTATAGCTTCATGATATCTACCTTGTTGTGTTCTAGTTTTGCTCTACCATGGGCCATTTCCAGTTTTTGTTTCCAGTTCATTTGGCTGTAGTCTGGGCCCTGTTGTGTTTTTGCCTGAACAATTTCAGTTTTATTTTTTCCCTTTTATTAATAAAGAGTTTGAGTTCAGACAGCCTGTGCTTGGATTGTGTTATCAATCAGCACAGTGTGCATAAAATTAATGTTCAGATTCCATTACTTAGTTGTCATTTGGTTTTTGACTAGATGTATTGATGCAGTCTACAACTGCAATAAGTGATGTCGATGTAGCTAGACCTGACCTTCTGATGACACCTGAGTTTATGTCCACGATATCTGGTAACCCACAATGAATAATGAGCTGAAATACATTCCCTGACCCTGTAGGACTTCACACTACTAGGCAGGAGTTAATCCGATAACAGGCTATTATGCAATTAGTTGGCTATTGTCAATAGCGTGACTGGCCAAGACATTTAACGTCATGTAGCTATATTTAATATTTGAAAAAGGAGGCTCTAAAACCACAGGTGTATGTAGGTGTGTGTTTCATCTCTGAAGTGTCCTTTAATCCATGATTATCTCCATAGTTTCACTATTGTTCAGTCAGAGGTTGTTGTCCTGACGCACTGTCCTTGTTTCAACTTTCTCTCTTTATACATCCTCCGCACCATCTGTGATCAGGGCACTGACCATTATGTCATCCACAAACTTCTTCAATGACTTTAGTTTTGTAACACAATTATATGTGCATAAGGAAAACAGAAGTGGGCCAAACACAGAGCCTTGGGGGGCTCCATTGTTGGGTGAGCCTCAATAGAGTGTATTCAATTAAAAAGGAATAATTACTGGCTGACATGATGCTGGATTTACATTCTTGGTTCTAAAAGAACATTACAATCAACCAATTAAATTTTAGGAACATAGAAAGAAGCTTGGATTAAGAGCTTGAAAATGATTCTGTCGTTTCATTAAGATTTTAGAGATACATTAATGTTTTACATTAGTGTTATGGATGGGGTAGGGCTAGGAATCCAATCGGATTTATATTAAAAATAGACTTTGATCTTCCAAGCTGTTTAATAGCAGTCAGCGGGTGTTACAGTTCATCAGTCCAAAAGAAGTGAAATAAAGCACATTCATCCATAATAAAAAGTGCCTCACACGGCTGCGGGGGGTGAACAAAGGCCTCCTGTAGCGAATCGATGTGTTTTTGTAAGAAAAATATCCATATTCAAAATGTAATAATCACCTTAATGTAGCTTGTGCCAACAGTTGTACACCGGAGCAGCTCCGGGAGGATGACGTAAGATGTCGGCGTTGCGCATGCGCCGGTGAGTCTCGTGAAAACCAACGTTTATTTACAGGAGCAAAGGAAGCAAAGTTTCCTTACTTTAGCAAAGGAAAACCAGTCTCCTCTTGGCTTATATCGAAATCCTCCGACATTCTTCTTTACAAATCCTCACACCCGCTGACTGCCATTAAACAGCTTGAAAGATCAAAGACAATTTTTAATATAACTCCGCTACTGGATTCGTATGAAAGAAGAAAGTCATATACACCTAGGATGCCTTGAGGGTGAGTAATTCATGGGCTAATTTTCATTTTTGGGTGAACTAACCCTTTAATATCACAACAGATCATCAAAATGCACTTTTTTCAAACATTTCAGCATATTTTCAAATATGTTAGTACAATAAACTATAGTAATTGCTGTTAGAGATTTTAGTCAGAATAAAACAATACTGAAAAATCCCAATTACTGATTTTTTTTTTTTTTTACCTGGTGATCACAACTGGATAGCTTATTCGTAAAAATTTCTGTGCGCATTTGCAATATGCAAACATGGAGCAGGATAGACTGGAAGACCTGTTGCGGATCAAAGAGGTAGACGTGGATCCAGCTAAACAGGCAGGCATGGGCCTCAACAAAGAAGTGGTCATCAGAGGAACATAGGCAGAAGACAGCTTACTGTTATTTCAAATGAAGTCCAGGCCATATTTTAGCCTGGACAACTTGGGGGAATCATCTCAATGTGTGCAGCTATATGTGAAGACATTGTGGTAGTCTGTAGACCATTTCTTGGATGCAGCACTGAACACCCGATAGCTTTTCTGGAAGAATTTGAACAGGCCTGTCACGGTGAAGACATCAGTTATGTTATTGTGTGGGAAAATCAACCATTTTGGAGTGGTTTCAGACTTATCCTTGGTTCATGTTCCTATATCTCCCACCATATTCCCCTTTCCTCAACCCAAACTCTTTGCTGCTTGGAAGTGGAAGGTGTACGATCACCATCCCCATAAGCATGCCACGCCATGCAATGACATAACTGCACAGCAATGTCAAGCCTTGACCCATCATGCCAGAAGGTTTTTCTCATGGTGCTTGAACAAAGAAGATATTCACTGTGATCTTGATGAAAATGTATGGCCAAATGTTTAGGACAGGCTTGATGTCAATTAATTTGAGATTCCCTATTTAGAGTAAAGTGTTTACATTTATTGTTTGACAATGCAACCACTGTAGTGTTGTAGAAATACTGTAAAATAAAATATTTTCCTGTATAATTTTTGTGTGTTCTTTCAACATAATTTACTTGTATAAATATGTTTTATTATGGCTTTTGTAATCTCTATTCTGATATGACTGTCTACAGCAACAGGTAATTTCAAACTGAATATGTAAAACAAAGACTTTTAAAAACTTACCACTTACTTTTGAAAATAGTACCACAGTAATTTAAAATCTGTAAATGCAATCAACAAATAGGATTCTAACATATACATCTTTCTTATCCAAGAATGTACATCTGCTAGCAGGGTGTACATTATGTCATGATCTTTCGTGTACCTGTGTTGTCTCTTTACTTTCAATCAATAACAAATAACAATTTTCTTTTACTTTTGTTAAAGGTGCACTAAGCGATTTTTGCCAAACGATGTTGATATTTGAAAGCACCAAAACAAACACGCCCATACCCCAACAGGAACTCCCCCCTATTTTGATAACTCCGCCCCACACGTTCGTACACAACCCTGGCAACGACAATGGCAAAATCTGCTATGACTGCCGGCCACAGCATATTCAAGCAAAAGCCAACACAGAAAAGTTTGAAAAACTCGCCTATCAAGAAGAAACAAAGCAACCTCGGCCGTCCGATTCCCTTCCGCTCCTTGAGTTTCTCCACCGCTGGAAAGCTGCTCCAATATTTACGCGGGTACTACCTCTTGCCTGATCGTAACCCTTCTTTTTAATGTTTTATTCCTCTGAAATTTTCCTTTTTTTATCTGCCGTCTCTCTCTATCTATAGTCGATGCTAATATCTGTCCTGTGCACTCACTGAGCGCTCTCTTCTTCCTATCATTACTAGACACGCCCCTTGCTGCTTATTGGCTGCAAGTGTGTTTTGGGACTCGGTCCGACACTGTGGTCAAAAGCAGTGGTGGACAAAGTACACAAATCAAGTACTTGAGTAAAAGTACAGATCCGTATTATAAAATATTACTCCAGTAAAAGTAAAAGTACTCAGTTTTCAATTTTACTCGAGTGAAAGTACAAAAGTACTTGATTTTTTATGTACGTAGGTAAAAAGTACTGATAGATGAATGTTTATTTTGCAGTTTTATATAGGCTACTTTTATCATTTAATTTTATATTAGCATATATTTTTTTATAATCCTACTCCTCAAAATACCTGGGATTTTCCCAAAATAACCAATAAGGAAATAATGAATATAATAAGGAAAATATAATTAGATTTTCATAATGATTTTTTTCTTCTCAAACCTTGTCTGTGGTGTAAAAACACCCCTGGCCAAATGCCCCCAAAGGGCTTCACTTCCCACTTTGATAATTACTGTAGTTACCATGTTCTGAACATCACATCCTTTCTTTTTCCCTCAGATGTAATCTATCTAGGTAGTTGAATAAAAATATTAGGACTTTATTTTTTTTTTAATTACCTCAATTTAGCACCAGCAAGCTCGTTAGCTAGACAGTTAGCATCTTATTGACTTATTTTCAGCATGGTTATGAATAAACATTTATATTTGTCTACTCGGCTAGTTGATCCAGATACATAGTAACTTAGGCATTGTGTGCTGACAAACAATATAAAAACAGACGTCAAATAACGATACGTTTTATGAAATGTAGTGAAGTAAAAAGTACGATCTTATGCTTTGGAATGTAGTGAAGTAAAAGTAAAAGTTACTCAAAATAAAACTACTCCAGTAAAGTACAGATACTTGAAAAATGTACTTAAGTACAGTAACGAAGTTAAACTACTTCGGTACTGTCCACCACTGGTCAAAAGCGTTTTTCAAAAATCGCTTAGTGCACCTTTAATATGTATGTATTTCAATATGTTACGACCACAATCTCTTTGCAAGGCAGTTCAGCAGTATACAGACCAATAGATCAGATTGAAGAATATAAAGGCCCCTGGGAAGATCATGCGAGAGTAGGCATCAATGACGTGAGTGTTTTGGATGATACGGAGGCCTCGAAGGGTCTTCCTCTTTGCTCCTGTGGCCTCATTTGCCAAAGACAGGCACACCACCATGTGGTCCTGTTTATCTGCAGCCTCCTCAGCGGAGACAGGGGCCTGGGTATATCCTGCCAGGCTATTGGCATCAGGCTTACTGTACGCTTCATCCAGAATCATAGTCCTTGCGTGGGTTATGTCACATGTGCAGGGTAAAGGCTAAAATGGAAAAACACAAACACTTCCGTATCCATTTAGAGAACTTTTAACTTGCCTCCATGTTGTGAATATTACCTTTACATGCATTACAAACTTAAAATATTGGCTTCACAAAATCCTCCTAAAAACTTTACGTCATAGGGAAGTAAGGGAATTTCAACATTCACAGTGGCTAGTCTGTGATTTTATTGCCGCCCGAATCCAAAATGTTGGTGTTTTTCTCCTACGTACCACCCATGTAAAAATTCCCAAAAACACAGAGGCCATGTTAACTGCTATCTATTAATTCACAAGTATGTATAAATCCAAAAGTTATTTTGCAATTATTGTTTGACCACTGCCAAGCACCGTACTGTGCTTCACAGTAACGTGGATGCATTTTAAAAATAGACTTTTATTTCTGAAATGCTGGAATCCGTTTACAAGAATAATAGCCCGTTACATTACTGTTCAAATACAGCTGTTAAATTGTAAAACCTTTTTATAAATTAGGGTTTGTGTGACTGATTATTTTACTACTCCAAGTAGCCAGGTCAAATGTTACCTTACATATTTAAAGAGGACATATTTATGATAATTTCCACATTTTTAAAATTGCATCCATATTTTGAAGGTATAAATCTAATTTAAACCACAGTGTGCCAATTTTCCCATTAATAAATGTAAATTTGTTTTTTTGGGGGGGTTCCAAGGTATTGCTAGACACCTTATAAAAACAATAGCTTAAATACCACATACTGTACAAAAACTGTATGTTTTGTCAAGCTCACATAATGAAGGTGCATAAAGGCAAGTGATAGTGAAAATTACTGTTAGCAAAAAAAGGAGATTATTCGAATGTACTTGAAAATCAGTTGTGCATTTACCTTCTCCTTTGATTTGCGATCTGTCCCATCATGCACTGTGGTCAGGTAGTTTATGGCAGCATACTCAAGTACCGATAAAAAGACAAAGACGAAGCTGACCCACAGGTAAATGTCCACGGCTTTGATGTAGGAGACTCTGGGCATGGAGGCGTTCACTCCAGTGATGATGGTGGACATGGTGAGCACCGTCGTGATGCCTACAAGAAATCACAGTGAAATTTTGCTAAGAATACTGTAAGGGTTTTGACGGTTGTTTTTTTGTTGTTTTTTTCTTCAGTTTGTCTCTATTTCATCTTCACACCAACTACGCACTAGTGTAACACAGGGCAGAAACAAACAAAAAAAGTTTTGTATTTTAATCCAATTTTGTGTACTTTTTGATTGGACTGCTAAGGGTACGTTTACACAACACTGATGTACTAAAAACAGAAAAGGTTTGCCTTTGCATTTTTGAAAGGTTTCGCATACAGACGACAATGTTGTTAAAACAATCCCCATTCACACAGATCCTTGAAAAAAACGCTATACTATACATTCCAGGCCAGTGGTTAGCGATGTGACTTTGTAAAGAAACACTTTACAATAGTAATAGTATTAGCATGATGTCACCGTTTTCACACATTCACATTTTTGTAGTTTACATGGAGATGTTAACAGTATCATTTGCAAAAAAAAAATTGAAAGCAATTTTTAAAAGTTTGCATTTTCAGGCTCCCAAAACACAGTTGTTATGTAAATGAATAGCTAAAACACATAATTCTTTCCCGGTTTTAATTGAAAATGGTGTCGTATAAATACCCCCCCCAAAGTGTTAATAAAGAGATTTCATAAGTGTTAAGAAAGAGAACTGTTGGTCTGTATCCCTAAATGTTCAATAGTGTTTAAGTATTTTCTGTTTTTTAAATGCACTGGGTCTTTCTTTCTTTAATGTGTGCACAGCAGTGATGCAAGTTACATAATCAGATTACTTTTCAAGTAGGGTAGAGTGGAGGAAAACACCCCCTATTGTTTTTTCCCAAAATAACCACTAGATAAAGTCAAGATACATTTTTGTGGACTACATTGACAAGAGTGATGTATAAGTATCCACCATGAAGCTTACACTGGTGATGTACCTGAGAAGTAAGTGATCTAATTTTCAGCAGAAAGAAAAAGCGTTTTAAAGCTTGTTGTTTTGTAGAACATCACAGTTACAGTATATATTATATGAGAATAGTAAGGCCTGTAGATAGGTAGTATGTGTAATTTAAGAAAAAATATAATTATATTTTCAGAATGACATAATGTTTTTTTTTTTTTCAAACAGTCTGTGGGGTAAAACGCCCCCAAGGTGCATGGCTTAATTACTGTAGTTACTCTGTTCTGAACATCAAATCCTTTGTTTTTCCATCAACTGTATTGATGTATAAAAATATTTCAACTTTATATTTAAAAATTAACTTAAGTTAGCATCAGGTAGCTAGTTAGCTAGCCAGTTAGCATCAGCTAACAATATTTTTCAAATAGGCTATTATAATTTTGTAATTCATAATTAATTATTTATTATATTCTTTTTAATTTTAAGCTAAAACTGCCTGTACTCTGATTTTGCTGTAAATGTATAAAGCAAATTGCTTTGTCAGAATTTTACGTTTTTGGCATTTTACGTCACCTGTGGGGCAAAACGCCCCCTTGGTACTAATTTAAATTTTGTTAAAAATCTAATAACATGAAAACTCATGACATTTTTCATACGTGTTTATAATTTATGTCATTGTCACTAAAATATGATAATTTTTCTGGACACATTTAACTTTTGTTTCACAGAAAAAAATTCAACAGTCCTTAAGGGGGGGGGTTCCCCAACTCTACCCTAATCAGTAAAGTAACACATTACTTTTAAATTTACTAGAAAATATCTGTGTTACTTTTTCAAATAAGTAACACAAGTTACTTTGTTTTCCCATTTATTGACTGAGAGCTCTCCTGTTCCCTCTCATGTTGAGAGAAATTGGGAGTAAGTGCAGCAGCACTTTCTTCAGGTTGAGGCTTATTAAGTTCACTTTTGGTGTGAAAGTGTCTTTACAGTTTCCAAAAATATAACTTTTTTGTTCTTAAAAATAAGCAAGTCCAGTTCAGGTGACAAAAAGTAACACAAAAGTAACAAAGCATTACTTCCCATAAAAATTAAAAATACTTTTTTGAGTAATCCAATATTGTAATGTATTACTTTTTAAAGTGACTTTTTCCCAACACTGGTGCACTGCAGAATTTTTAATTGTAGTGGCAATTGATTTAAATTACAATGGCTGTAACAGGCTGTAACAGGTATTAATGCAATGGCAATCTATTGCAGTTATTTGTCAGACTCTGTTCCTTGTTTTGTGTGTGTTTTGCTCCCCATGTGCCTTCCTTGCCCTTATTTGGTCCTGTCCCCATTTAGTTCTATGTGTTCCAGGTGTTCCTTGTTATTAGTTATCCTCCTCACCTGTCTTCCCCTCGTTATCTGCCCTACTTGAGTCCTAGCCCGTTCTGTTCTCCTTTGTCTGGAATTGTATATGTCTACCCTTGCTATGTGTGTTTTCCTTGTTCCCTGGATGTGATTAAAACCTATATGTTTGAATTCCACTCCTCATCTCCTCGCTCCTTCGTCTCCGTGCTCCTCAAAGTAGCGAAACGTGACATTATTATATTTGTCCACTGTTAACACTGTTTAATGAACAGTCATTAAATGTTCTAAATCATCTACACAAGTCTTGAGTTTTCAGAAAGCGGTCATTTCTTAATTTCATACTAAGTACAGTGGGTATAGAAAAAAAATCACCCCCCTTTAAAAAAAAACACATTTTGTTGCTTTGCAGCCCGAAATGAAGACGGACACGGTTTTTGTTTTATCCAGTTGTATTTACTCAGTGCAACTTATAACATCCAAGTGAAAGATACAAAACCAACATGTCAGAAAAAAATTAAAAACAGAATCACTGATTTGGAAAAAGGATCACGCTCTTATGTCAGTATTTTGTTGAACCACCTTTTGCTTTAATTACAGCCTTTAGTCTGTTAGGATTTGTCTCTACTAACTTTGCACATCTCGACTTTGGAATATTTGCCCAAATATTTATCTGGATTGTGAGCTGTATTGGATTTCAGCCAGACATATTGTTTGGTGTTGAGGTCAAATAATTAATTTTGAGTCTCATCTGCCTCAGAATCTTCAAGGTGTGTTTTGGCAAAACTCAGTCGTGACTGCATGTGGCCTTTCTTGAGGAGTGGCTTTTTTCTTGCAACCCTCCCATACAAGCCACATTTGTGGAGAATTTGTGATATTGTTGTCACATGCACACAATGACCACTCTTTGTCATAAACTCCTGCAACTAAATTCCTGATCCAGGGAGGGTCTGTGTTGTACCAAATACTTTCCACTTCTTAATATAGACTTCACTGTGCTTCTAGGCATTGATAAAGGCTTTAAAAAAATTGTATCCATCCCCAGACTTGTGCCTGTCCACAACTTTATCCCGGTGATCTTTTGACAGTGTCTTGCCACCGATAGTTGATTGTTTTCGTCAGTTGCACTACCATGGACTGAAATGCTCCAGGAAAGCTCTTTTCATGCTGAGCTGATCAAAATGAACACAGCTGATCACAGTTGAAAGTAAAATGGCTTTGTGTGCCATTGAGAAGGTGATGAGCTCCACCTGATTGAGTTTACAAGTCATCTTTATGGGGTGATCCTTTTTCCAACTCAGTATTCTGGTTTATAATTTAAAAAAAAACAATTCTGACATGTTGGTGTTATATCTTTCACTTGGATGTTATATGTTGCACTGAGTAAATACAGCTGGATAAAACAAAAACCGTGTCCATCGTCATTTCAGGGGGCAAAGCAACACAATGTGATTATTTTATAGGTGTGATTCTTTTCAATACACACTGTAGTTTTCAACCTTGATTTAAAAATAGAACAATAACAAATACTCTTTTCACACAGTCCCCAACATTAGTGTAGTCGCATTGTTTTGTTTGGCAGCCTCAATATATTGGATATTCTTGATCTTAAATCTGAAATCTTTGTAAGAAATATTTGTATCTACAACTGCTTATATCAACAATGGTTGTGAAATCCTGGACATATTTAAGCATTCAGCCAAACAATCCCACTGGTTTCCCCAATGAATTCACCTAACGAGACTCGTGCAGGAACAGCTCGACAGTCGATCCAGAAGGACACCCATGACAACATGACCATCAGAGTGGCGGGAAAGTACGTCTGAAGCAGGAAGAAGAAGATATGACGACGCAGAGTGAAGTTGATGTAAAGACGATTGTACCAACCTGAAGGAGATATGAAATGAGAACAGGGGTCCGGTCTAGAGGCTTCTTCGGACAGAGCTCCGACGCGGGAACCATGGTGGGTGAGTACGATCCATGTCTAATATATGTATATATGAATATATATGTGTATCTAATGAGACTGGTGGTTGTGTGTAAAAATAACCCTTCTGCTAGTTTTCTTTGCAGTGTTTCCCGGGACCTGTGTGTTTCTGTCCCTTTCTAGGGTAGGTCCTCGATGGGCACCCCCTCTGCTGGGTTCAGAAACCGGGTGCTCGACTTGCAGTGCTTATTTCACTCGTCGATATATGTCCAGACGGTAAGTAAAGCCGGTTTTCGGCTTCATACTTCCTGGATCATGCGGCCATAACACAGGCTTCTGCGGGAGCCTTCGTGATCATCAGGCCCCCGGTGTGTCACTGCAAAAATTTCCTGGACGTCCGGGCTGGGGTTACGCTTTCATGCTACCCTGACTGGTCTACCGTATCTGGGTCGCCCTGAGGGGTTTCCCGATCACCAGGATATCCCCTCTTGCTGAGGCATCGAGCGGGAGGCATAGGTGGCATTACGAGAACCTTCCTGTGTAAATGCTGTCTCGGGCAGTGCTCCCCTCTTCTTTGAGGGTTGTATTTGAGCTTGCCTCTCCCGTTTGGCCCAGTACTTCCGGGTATCTGTAACAGATGCTTGGAAAACTCTAAATAAGTGCAGCACGTTAAGCTTTGCGCACTTTTCTACAAATCCACATAAGTGGTAAGTGTGCACGTTATGCTTTGCCCACTTTTCTAAAATCCACATAAGTGGTAAGTGTGCACGTTATGCTTTGCCCACTTTTCTAAAATCCTGTATGGTAAGGGTTACGCATTTTTGATCTCGTTCCCTTTCTCTGAGTTGGTTAGACCCCGGTTCCTTGGGCTCCACTCAACTAGTGTGTCTCTGTCGACACACTCTGGAAGCATCGCTCCCCTCACCAGTGAGGGTTATTGTGAGTATGGTGCTTTCTTTCGAGCGTTAATCCTCTCTGAGGAGTTGGATTCCTCGCTCCATGGGCTGTCCTCGTGGTAGTATTGAGCAATGCTCCCCTTTTATCAAAGGGTTACCTGGAATGAGCAACGTTATTTCCTCTGAATTCGGAGTTCTCCTCTCACATGAGAAGTTTGAGTTCTCTGTTTCTCCAGAGCACCTGGAACCAGCAGCATCAGGTGAATTAGGCCCTTCCTCTGCCTCCCTGATGCGCTGAGTGTTTGGCTAGCTTGCAGTATGCTTACCCTTCTGATTTTACAATCATGCTGCAGGTCGAGCCCCCTCTCGTTGAGAGCTGGGTTTGTGCTCCCTCAGCCTAGGTAAACTACTGCTAGCCGTTCCAGCATTGGAACATGCTGTAGGTCGAGCCCCCTTCTCGGATTGAGAACTAGGTGTGTTGTTCCCACAGCTAAGTAAATTATTGCTAGCTGTTCCAGCTTTGGAACATGCTGCAGGTCGAGCCCCCTTCTCGGATTGAGAACTGGGTGTGTTGCTCCCTCAGCTAAATAACTGCTAGCTGTTCCACCATTGGAACATGCTGTAGGTTGAGCTCCCTCTCGTTTTGAGAGCTGGATGTTTGCTCCCTCAGCTACAGATTTACTGCTAGCCACTCCAGCATTATAGCCTTAGACATAGCGTTTGGGGATACGCTATTTCTGCTCTTTCAGGGTGCCACGAGAACCCCTAGAACGGTATTCAAGTGTGTGCACGTTATGCTTTGCCCACTTTTCTAAAATCCTGTATGGTAAGAGCTACGCGCAAAGACTTCGTGCTCTTTTTGAGTGGTTTAAAACCCCGGTTCCGCCTTGGGCACCACTCCTCCTATGTATCCTCTGGATACCTACTTTAACAGGGTGTTGCTACTAGGGGTCTGTTGAGACAGTTCCTTCAGCACATACAAAGAGAAACGTGTGGTAGCCCCTGTGTGACAGGCCAAGACTAGTATGATTCTAGGCTCTTGGTCGTATTCCCTTAAAGGAATCTATTTCTGATTCCAAGCCTTGAGCTCTACCCCGGGCCCAGGAGTCTGGCCCTAACAGGTAAGTATTTTGGGGTATGTAGCCTAGGCCTTTGGCCGTAGGGAATAATGTCACTGACAGCCGTTTAACGTCCCAGGGGCAACTCCCATGGCTATGGTAGAGTTGGTACTTAGTGCTCGCCATGGTTCTGGCATGCACTCCCCTCAGCATGGTGGCGTGGGTATACCGTTCCCCATAGCGACTCCTAGAGGACGCAGTTCGAAGTTCCCTTGAAAGGGATCGTCTCCGGTTACTTATGTAACGAGACACTGCGTCCTCTAGGCTTCTTGCCATGCTTCGAACGCAAGCTTCAGATGAAGAAGTGAATGATGTGTGCTCCCGGCGCTTATTTATACTATAGTCGCACCGGTAGTGACGTCATGGCTGTCGCCGGCCAACGAGTTGGTGTTTTTTCAATGTATGCTTCAGACACGGGTCACGACGAGGCGTTCCCCATAGCGACCCCTAGAGGACGCAGTGTCTCGTTCCCTACTCAGGGAACCATGGTTACATAAGTAACCTGAGACGTTTCTTAAGGGTACTCTTGAGCACCCAAGTCTTTAAAATTAAACCTTAATAAAAAATGAATAAACATAAAAAATACCTTTAAATAAGCTATTCTCAATTTTTTAAGTTAATTACATTTTTACAAATGGTCACTCTGTTCTCTTTTTTGTTCTTCTTGTCTCTTCATGCTTGATAACAGCAGGTGTCGTCACAAATGGACAATAATCACATGTAGAGTGAACTTGTTTTATTAATTAACAGCAACACTACTTTAGTGTTACTTCTACTCTCTGTAGAGAAGAAACATATAAACACTGAACTATATTGATTTAACACTGATGATTTTGCTGTGTAATGAACATAATCACATTAGCATAATTGCTGCATTCTGTTTCCATGAGCTTCAATTTAATGACTGCCTTAAACGCATAATGCGTGCATATAAAATGCATGCAAAAAGAAGCCACTCATGACAAAGTCCAAAGTTGCTCAAATCAGATGCCAAATAAACTGATTTAGCCCTTTATATCTGACACTTTTATACATAGTATCTGGAAATTGTAAACTACATAAACGGTACACTTGTAAATAACATACCTGTACATTCATTTAAACAATTATATGTTTTTTCTATATATTTCTATTTCTGTATATAGTGCATTATTTATTTTTCTGTTTTTCTTATATTAGTGTTATTTCATCTTTACTATGTAATTCTATGCATGTCTGCACTATCATTTATGTTTGCACTATGTGTGTACTTTCTTCTGCACTAGAAGCTCCTGTTGCCAAGTCAAATTGTACTTGTTACAAAGTGTAAATATACTTGGTAATAAAGCTCCTTCTGATTCTGATTCTTTATATGCATGCAAAAAAAAAAAGGCATTTGAGCAAGATGTCTGGCACGTCATGCACTAGTAGACAGCCTGTATCTTCTGAAACTGAAAGAGAACTGCCTAGTTTACTATTTAAAATTAGGCATGTGCACCTGTGCTGCTGTAGAAGGCCAGTCTGGAGGTGGTGTGAAACTTCTGAATGAGAAACTGAGACAGTGAGATCTTGTCATCTGTGCTCAGTGATTCATCTCCACTCTTCCAGTAGAGCATCAGGTCTTCATCAGTGTAAGCATCTGGACGCATAGCACATGAACCAATGTTTGCTGAGACTCTGATGTGATATTTAAAGAAATAGTTAAAGAAACTATTAAAGTACAGTTAAAGAATTTATTAAAGGAATAGTTGTTACAAAAATGAAAATATGCTGAAAATTTACTCGGCCTCAGGCCATTCAAGAAGTAGATGATTTTGTTTCTTCATCAGATTTTCTCCAAATCTGTTACCATGAAGAAACAATATCATTCCTTGAACTATTCCGTTCAAATCAGGAGAACTGCATGTCACTCACAGCTCTCCAGCTCTAACGTGCAGGTCTGTGTGTCCAACGGGAACCGACTGAAGTCCATATTACATGCTGAAGTTACGGTCACCCTGAAACACCAAAAAAAAAAACAGTCAAATATGATTATGACAGCAAAATAAAAACTACATGTATGCAAACATGCAGGTTAAGGTTTGCAATGCATTGTCCAAACATTGGTATACTTGCGTAAATTATGTTTGTTGTCCAAACCTGAGGCTGTAGAGC
This sequence comes from Sinocyclocheilus rhinocerous, assembly GCF_001515625.1. Lineage (NCBI taxonomy): Eukaryota > Metazoa > Chordata > Actinopteri > Cypriniformes > Cyprinidae > Sinocyclocheilus > Sinocyclocheilus rhinocerous. The sequence continues at coordinate 273,935 of NW_015632743.1, forward strand.
ACGTGTCCATCAGGATAGACCCTGATCATGATGTTCTCCGTGGTGGTGTCGTGGATGAAGGATCGTTTGGAATGGACAAAGAACACATCAGGCACCCAGATTTTTTTTACCAATCGACCATCGAAAGTCATGCTTTTATTGGTTTTACTGGGAAAAGACAATCGCTCATCCTTCCAGTAGTGTCTGAGGTACAGGGTCATGGTGAAGTCCTGTATGAAAAGTATACCATGGACTGACTTTCAAGCTTATATATATATATATATATATATATATATAAGGATGAAACAAATTTGTTTGATGATCTGAATCTTTTAAGTGTGAGAAATATGCAAACAATAAAAAAAACAGGAAGGGGGCAAAAACTGTATATATATAAATGCTTTCCTCTTAAAAAAAATAGATGACAACAGAGCTCAATACGTTCAGTTCAATTTTCATTTTGGGTGAACTATCCCTTTAAGAATAATAGGGGGTCAATGGGAAATAAGCTTCAATATATACTTGAATTAATACAATATTTTTAGTATATAAAATATGTTTAGTATATAAATATTATATTGGTGGTTAAGCAAATAAATATTTTTTTCTGCTTCCAAGCTTTAAGCAAAAAGCACATTCAAAACATTATTAAAGGGCTTGCATGTGACAAATCCTGAGATAAACACTTTATGAAAAAAACTTTATGAAGTATGTGCAGCAACCACTTTCATTGTGGCTAAATATGTGCAAATGTCCATATTCAATAATTGAATATCTGTCACCTTAAATTCTACATGCATGCACTGTTAAAATTTTTAGTGTGAAATTACAGTGTATTCCAGGTTAATAATTGCATTACTTTCACAGTAATTTCACAGTGGGACTTCTCTCGTATCTAACTGCACTCTCAGAAATTTCTTGTGAACAAACAGCATCATACTGTGTTTCTACAGTGCAGATGTACTCTGAAAGCACCCAGCATGCAATGCAGCATGAATAGATCAGTTTGAACTTGTTTTTGGTTCACTTTTAGCAGTTTGTGTTGTTGGTGTATATTGTAAGTGTTGTTTTTATTTGTTGAATGTTACCACTGTTGTGTTTTGTATGTCGAGTATTGATATCACATCTTTCAAAGACGTTTCTCAGCAGTTGCTTCACTATTGTGAAAGATCCATCCACAAGCAGTTATGAATATGAAATAAGTTATTGATTCATCTTCATGCTTAAATAATGCTAAAATAAAAACTTCACATGTTCATGCTATTTTGATTATCTTAAAGTCAGGCAATTAGCTTATTTCATATCAGGGTTCCCACTCTTTCATGAACACCAGATTCAAGGACTTTCAAGGACTTTTTAAAGCACCATTTATTTTATATCAAGCACCTATCAAATTCATACCCCAGCATATGTAGTGTCATGAAAGACCTTACATTACTTAACATTTCACCTGAAATCTTTATGTATGGGTAATCATGAATCACTGACTCACTAGATTCGTTCAAAAACGCACTTTCATTCATGAATGAAACTCGACTGTGTTTGCTTTTAGAGATGCGCAGCGGCTCAGCTGTTACTATATTTGGAAATATTTTCGTTGATGCAATATATACAGTAAGACAATAAGAATGTTTGCGGGAGTGTGACACACACGTTGCGGGAGTGGGCGGTAATGGTCAGGAATTCAGTGGGAGCGGGCTTAAGAAAACTGTCCCGCTCAGGTCTCTAGGCTGCGCATCAACACACACGTTTTAGTTTTTTTCGCGCTCCCCCAGCATATTCTAGCTTATCATCATTTTGACAAATGTTTTCATTTGTCACACTTCTGACATGGATAGATCAGAAATTTTAATATGAATATGCAAGGTCGAAGAGCCCAAACAAATAGGATCACCAATCACCATTATGGTGACTTCAAAACAATTACAGTAGTAAACAACTAAATTTCTCACAGTGGCACAGTTAAAGACAACTTTATAATGTGAATTCACAGTAAAGCAAGAGCAGTAAATTACTGTGATGTTAGCATCATTCTGCTGTTCATTCACAGGAAGTTTACAAGAAAATGACCCAGCATGCGTTGATTTCACAGTAAATTTCTGACTACAGTAATTTATTGTAAAATAATCCTCTTTGATCCTGTAAATTCCTGGTAATTTTTTAGTTTGGTTTTGTTTATATTTGACTAGCCGACATGACAGTTGTCTTGTTACTAATACCATCTGATCATGTGATCTCAACCATAAGAGAATATAGAATAAAACAGCTTAGTGCCGCTTTAACAGTGCAGATACTGTTGATGTGGTTACAAAACAAATTTGCTTAGTCCAATTTAAACCTGAAAAAAAAAAAGCTTTTATGCAAGGTGAAATATGACCAATCTGTTGGCATTACTGAGGGATGTCAGCACTTTTACAAGCCTTCAAACGGGATGGACTGATCCTGATTGGCTGATTCTCTGTGATGTCACTGCGTAAACCTCATGCATTATCCTCTAGCATATTATGTAAAATCAAATCCATGCTCACTCGTAAACATCGGCACTGATATGCTAAATAAAAGCATGTCTAGACACATCTCCGATGCTTTCAAAAGGAAAGGTTAATCACAAATGCTGAGCTCCAAATATAATCCATGCAATCTCCCTGATATCATTTGGACTGCAAGTAGCCTACTTTAATGTTAATAATCACATTCTCATTATGTTAATGGGCAAAAATCATACATTATTTCAATTTGTAAAGTATGCATGCATCACTCTTAATGTGCTGAGTTTAATTAATGCTGATTTTTATTTTAAAAGAAAGGGAGATTTTCATTAATGTACAGTGTTTTGTTTTTTGGCATTAATGTTTTTTTGTTTGTTTGTTTATTTGCTTAATGGCCATGACAACTATGCAAAGCTAATGCAAAAATGTTAATGGCTTCATATTCTTTATGTAAAATATAATTGTTTTTGGAATGAAATATGCCTTACATTATAATAAACAATTTATAACAATCACTGACCAAATAATACAACTTTTCTTACCATATCTACTTCGGAGATACTGTCCAAACTCTCTACCTGTACATCAACACCTACTGGTACTGCTGGACCTGAGGAGAAGAGAACAGTATTAGTTTCAAGTTTGTTTGTTTTTTTATAATGTGCAATTTAAAGTGGCCGAGAAGTGCAAAGCAAATCACAATTCTGAAAACAAAATAACAAATTACAAACGCAAATGCAAGTCTAAAAAACAAAATAACAATTCAGAAAGCACAACAACAAATTCGAAAACAAAATAACAAGTCAGAAAACACAACGACAAATCAGACAAACCGGAAAAGGTAGGTATAGTTTGAGACTTGGTTTTTGACGCGATCGACCCGGGTTCGATCCCGCCTTTTGCCGAACTTTTTTTTCCTCCCTTTTCAAATCTCGTATTA
>NW_015632743.1:278369-283626 GCF_001515625.1 Sinocyclocheilus rhinocerous
TGGAATAAAAAATATGGGGTGTCTATTTACATTTAGTTAAAAGTGGTTGTAAATCATCAGCTCCAGTGGCGCAGATGGATAAGCGCGTGTCGTTGGCTTTTTGACGCTATCGACCCGGGTTCGATCCCGCCTTTAACTTTTTTTTTCTCCCTTTTCAAATCTCGTATCACATTGTAAAGGCATTTATTTTCAATAAAAAATTAAGGAAATAATCAAAACGTTGAAAATAAAGTATCGGGTAGGGTTAGGGTAGGTGTAGGGAGGGCTTTATTGTACCAATAAGGTGGCATCCATTTAATAATTAAAATTAAAATTATAATTTACACTCAATACGTTATTATTGCATACTGTTTTATAATGTACTACAATACTGAAGTGCAGATAATTGCCACTATTTGCAACAAGTAGTATACTTGATAGTATAAATCCTGCTATTTTAACATAGTGTAAATAGGTATTTGCACTTAGTGTGAATAGCATATTGCTAAAAATACTGCTATTTTCACTTAGTGTAAATAGAATCCATTGCTAATACGAGATTTGAAAAGGGAGGGAAAAAAAGTTCGGCAAAAGACGGGATCGAAGCCGGGTCGATCGCGTCAAAAAGCCAACGACACGCGTTTATCCATCTGCACCACTGGAGCTGGTGGTTTACTCTTACTTTTAACTAAATGTAAATAGACACCCCGTATTTTTTTATTCCAGAGTAAGGGCAATTCATACAATACATTTAAACTGAGCTACTTTAATACCATCTCCGAACTTTCTACCACGACTCTGCTGTTCTTCGGCTGGTTCTTCCCTGTATACGTTGATTGACAGATGTCTCGTCCAGTCAGCGGTGAGTAATCCCAAACCAATGGCGCTGTCTCAAACTATACCTACCTTTTCCGGTTTGTCTGATTTGTCGTTGTGTTTTTTTACTTGTTAATTTGTTTTCGGATTTGTCTTTGTGTTTTCTGACTTGTTATTTTGTTTTCGAATTTGTCATTGTGTTTTCTGACTTGTTATAATGTTTTCTGAATTGTTGTTGTGTTTTCTGAATTGTTATTTTGTTTTTTAGACTTGCATTTGCGTTTGTAATTTGTCATTTTGTTTTCAGAATTGTGATTTGCTTTGCACTTCTCGGCCACCGTAGCAATTTCACATTTAAAGAGACTATTAAAAATCAGGAACTATTCACACACCCACCGCATAAATGACAACATATCCATGGCACTCAAGTGGGGTTTACTACACTCTCAGAAAAGCTGTGATGAATTTTGAATGCATTTTTATTTTTGTCTTCATTTTAGTTAAAGTTTTAGTACACAGTATAATCCTGAGTATTGAATGAACACTGCTCGGAGCATATATGGTCCCACTCTAAAAGAGTGTTAAAGTAACACAGAAGCAGTGTTAAAGTTAATGAGATTATTATGTGAGTGCTGATTGAGCATTTAGGGATGAACACCTGCTGTTAACAAGCAGAATCACTGAAGAAAAGAGAAACTACAACTGACTTCTTTAACTTCTTAGTGACATTAACTTTAACACTGCTTCAGTGTTACTTTAACACTCTTTTAGAGTGGGACCATATATGCTCCGAGCAGTGTTAATTTAACATTCAGGGTTTTACTCTGTAGTATTGTTGTGTTTATTATTGATATTGTTATAATTTTAATATATACAATTTCAATGTCTATATAATTTTATTTCAGTTTTAATTATTCTAGTACATAAACTAAACTTATTTATTATAGTATATAAAAAACTAAATAAAAATGAGAATATTGCCTTGGTGTAACGTATTCCACTGAGGCAAGTTGAATTAGAACCCATCTGCAGCTTTTATTTAATCCAAACATGAGCAGATACACAATGAACAAAGACATGGCTTGGCAAAACAAGAACATAAAAAAGAAACAAAACTCACCAACAGTGGGTTACACAAACAAAGCTAGACAAGAGACAATGGTACATGAGGGCCTGATGATTTACAGCCACTTTTAACTAAATGTAAATAGACACCCCGTATTTTTTATTCCAGAGTAAGGGCAGTTCATACAATACATTTAAACTGAGCTACTTTAATACCATCTCCGAACTTTCTACCACGACTCTGCTGTTCTTCGGCTGGTTCTTCCTGTATACGTTGATTGACAGATGTCTCGTCCAGTCACCGGTGAGTAATCCCAAACCAATGGCGCTGTCTCAAACTATACCTACCTCTTCCGGTTTGTCTGATTTGTCGTTGTGTTTTCTGACTTATTTTGTTTTCGAATTTGTCATTGTGTTTTCTGACTTGTTATAATGTTTTCTGAATTGTTGTTGTGTTTTCTGAATTGTTATTTTGTTTTTTAGACTTGCATTTGCGTTTGTAATTTGTCATTTTGTTTTCAGAATTGTGATTTGCTTTGCACTTCTCGGCCACCGTAGCAATTTCACATTTAAAGAGACTATTAAAAATCAGGAACTATTCACACACCCACCGCATAAATGACAACATATCCATGGCACTCAAGTGGGGTTTACTACACTCTCAGAAAAGCTGTGATGAATTTTGAATGCATTTTTATTTTTGTCTTCATTTTAGTTAAAGTTTTAGTACACAGTATAATCCTGAGTATTGAATGAACACTGCTCGGAGCATATATGGTCCCACTCTAAAAGAGTGTTAAAGTAACACAGAAGCAGTGTTGAAGTTAATGAGATAATTATGTGATTAATTAAGTGCTGATTGAGCATTAGTAATGAACAGCTGCTGTTAACAAGCAGAATCACTGAAGAAAAGAGAAACTACAACTGACTTCTTTAACTTCTTAGTGACATTAACTTTAACACTGCTTCAGTGTTACTTTAACACTCTTTTAGAGTGGGACCATATATGCTCCGAGCAGTGTTAATTTAACATTCAGGGTTTTACTCTGTAGTATTGTTGTGTTTATTATTGATATTGTTATAATTTTAATATATACAATTTCAATGTCTATATAATTTTATTTCAGTTTTAATTATTCTAGTACATAAACTAAACTTATTATAGTATATAAAAAACTAAATAAAAATGAGAATATTGCCTTGGTGTAACGTATTCCACTGAGGCAAGTTGAATTAGAACCCATCTGCAGCTTTTATTTAATCCAAACATGAGCAGATACACAATGAACAAAGACATGGCTTGGCAAAACAAGAACATAAAAAAGAAACAAAACTCACCAACAGTGGGTTACACAAACAAAGCTAGACAAGAGACAATGGTACATGAGGGCTATTATATACAAAGACACTAATCACTAACTAAAGGCATCTGTGAACAATAAAGACAATGAACCAATGAGAAAACAAAACAGAGAACCAAATCAACCAATCACAACATGACACATAGACATGGGGAGCACATGGCAAGATAACCAGATTAACAAGGGAATCACATGACAATCCAGGAAACTGACTAAGAGTATGAATACAAAGTAAAAGAACACCAACAAAACCAACTGTAACATATTCCCCCCTCTAAGGGCAGCTCCAGATGCCCTAACATAACACCAACCCCAACCCAAACAAAACTCAAAAAGTCCAGGAGGGTGGTGGAATGGAATGGAGCGGAGGCGGAACAGGGGGAGGGATGAAGGGCCATGCCCGTGAAAGGGAACAGGACCTGGATCATGGCATGGACTGAGGAGCAATGGTGGGCCAGGACCAAGGAGCAAGGCAGGCCTATACCGTGGAGCAGAGGGCAAGACCAAGGGCCATGGAGCAGTGGTGGACCTGGACCACGGAGCAAGGGCAGGTCTAGATCGTGGAGCAGAGGTGGGCCTTGACTGTGGAGCAGTGGAGGACCTGGGCCATGAAGCAGAGGCAGGCCTGAACCCATGGAGCAGTGGTGGGCTTGAACCATGGAGCAGTGGCGGGCCAGGGCCGTGGTGAGGGCCGTGGTGCAGAGACCAGGGTAGAGCCAGCAGAGCAGGAAGCCAGGGCGGAGCTGAAGGCCACCAGGATGGAGCAGGCGGGGCAGAGGATCCCCACAATGGAGCAGATGATGACCACAGCAGAGCAGACGAGACAGAAACCACCACAATGGATCAGGTGGTGCTGGAGACCAGAGCGAAGCAGGTGACCAATGTGAAGCCGGAGCAGAAGACCACCACAGACGGAGCAGAGACATGGACGGACCACCTGGCCATGACAGAACAGGCAAATGGTTTGTGAATGGCGCAGACAGTTCAGGGACAGCCTCCTTAGCCATGACAGGACAGGCAGAGAGTTCAGAGATGGACTCCCAGGCCATGACAGGACTGGCAGAAGGTTCACGTGTGATCACTGTGGTCGAAACAGGACAGGCAGAAAACTCACAAGCTGGTGTCAACTAGGGGTAGCTCGATACCACTTTTTCAGAACCGATCCCGATCTGATACCAAAAATTCTGAGTATCGGCTGATACCGATATCAATCCGATACCAGCGCCATTTTTTTAATCAGTGTAGAATTTCTATACCTCAATGTGTGTTGAACTGATCATCACCCTTTTGTGTGTTACACACAATCTACTAAATATAGACAACTTTCTTATAAAGAAAAAATAACAAACGTAAAATATATATAATCATAATCTATGACAAAATACTACTATAAATTAGGTTAGTGGATAATTCAGTAGCAAAAGTTACTCTAGAAAAATCATGAGTGCACAATCATTTTATTAAATCTAAACTTTTTGTGAAAAAAACATTATTTAGTGGGGAGCAAATAAAAGTTGGACTAAATCTGGTAAAATGTTACACATTGCTCTTTGTATGGTTGTAAAATACATTCATGAAAAAAGTAATATATTTATATATAAATATATAAGGCCTACTATAAAATTAAAATACATTTCTTTTAAATGTATAGCACAGCAATGAGGCAGCAACATATGTAAGATAAGACGAACAAGAAAGGCTATTAATAATCTGTCATTGTGCAAAAGTATTATGATACGAAAGTCTCCAATACAGCAATCTACTAAATATAGACAACTTTCTTATAAAGAAAAAATAACAAACGTAAAATATATATAATCATAATCTATGACAAAATACTACTATAAATTAGGTTAGTGGATAATTCAGTAGCAAAAGTTACTCTAGAAAAATCATGAGTGCACAATCATTTTATTAAATCTAAACTTTTTGTGAAAAAAACATTATTTAGTGGGGAGCAAATAAAAGTTGGACTAAATCTGGTAAAATGTTACACATTGCTCTTTGTATGGTTGTAAAATACATTCATGAAAAAA
>NW_015632743.1:283636-285914 GCF_001515625.1 Sinocyclocheilus rhinocerous
TCACCCTTTTGTGTGTTACACACAATCTACTAAATATAGACAACTTTCTTATAAAGAAAAAATAACAAACGTAAAATATATATAATCATAATCTATGACAAAATACTACTATAAATTAGGTTAGTGGATAATTCAGTAGCAAAAGTTACTCTAGAAAAATCATGAGTGCACAATCATTTTATTAAATCTAAACTTTTTGTGAAAAAAACATTATTTAGTGGGGAGCAAATAAAAGTTGGACTAAATCTGGTAAAATGTTACACATTGCTCTTTGTATGGTTGTAAAATACATTCATGAAAAAAGTAATATATTTATATATAAATATATAAGGCCTACTATAAAATTAAAATACATTTCTTTTAAATGTATTAAATGTATATGAGGCAGCAACATATGTAAGATAAGACGAACAAGAAAGGCTATTAATAATCTGTCATTTCTGTCATTGCCAGGAAACTGACTAAGAGTATGAATACAAAGTAAAAGAACACCAACAAAACCAACTGTAACATATTCCCCCCTCTAAGGGCAGCTCCAGATGCCCTAACATAACACCAACCCCAACCCAAACAAAACTCAAAAAGTCCAGGAGGGTGGTGGAATGGAATGGAGCGGAGGCGGAACAGGGGGAGGGATGAAGGGCCATGCCCGTGAAAGGGAACAGGACCTGGATCATGGCATGGACTGAGGAGCAATGGTGGGCCAGGACCAAGGAGCAAGGCAGGCCTATACCGTGGAGCAGAGGCCAAGACCAAGGGCCATGGAGCAGTGGTGGACCTGGACCACGGAGCAAGGGCAGGTCTAGATCGTGGAGCAGAGGTGGGCCTTGACTGTGGAGCAGTGGAGGACCTGGGCCATGAAGCAGAGGCAGGCCTGAACCCATGGAGCAGTGGTGGGCTTGAACCATGGAGCAGTGGCGGGCCAGGGCCGTGGTGAGGGCCGTGGTGCAGAGACCAGGGTAGAGCCAGCAGAGCAGGAAGCCAGGGCGGAGCTGAAGGCCACCAGGATGGAGCAGGCGGGGCAGAGGATCCCCACAATGGAGCAGATGATGACCACAGCAGAGCAGACGAGACAGAAACCACCACAATGGATCAGGTGGTGCTGGAGACCAGAGCGAAGCAGGTGACCAATGTGAAGCCGGAGCAGAAGACCACCACAGACGGAGCAGAGACATGGACGGACCACCTGGCCATGACAGAACAGGCAAATGGTTTGTGAATGGCGCAGACAGTTCAGGGACAGCCTCCTTAGCCATGACAGGACAGGCAGAGAGTTCAGAGATGGACTCCCAGGCCATGACAGGACTGGCAGAAGGTTCACGTGTGATCACTGTGGTCGAAACAGGACAGGCAGAAAACTCACAAGCTGGTGTCAACTAGGGGTAGCTCGATACCACTTTTTCAGAACCGATCCCGATCTGATACCAAAAATTCTGAGTATCGGCTGATACCGATATCAATCCGATACCAGCGCCATTTTTTTAATCAGTGTAGAATTTCTATACCTCAATGTGTGTTGAACTGATCATCACTCGTTTGTGTGTTACACACTATCTTCTAAAGAAAAAATAACAAACGTAAAATATATATAATCATAATCTATGACAAAATACTACTATAAATTAGGTTAGTGGATAATTCAGTAGCAAAAGTTACTCTAGAAAAATCATGAGTGCACAATCATTTTATTAAATCTAAACTTTTTGTGAAAAAAACATTATTTAGTGGGGAGCAAATAAAAGTTGGACTAAATCTGGTAAAATGTTACACATTGCTCTTTGTATGGTTGTAAAATACATTCATGAAAAAAGTAATATATTTATATATAAATATATAAGGCCTACTATAAAATTAAAATACATTTCTTTTAAATGTATAGCACAGCAATGAGGCAGCAACATATGTAAGATAAGACGAACAAGAAAGGCTATTAATAATCTGTCATTGTGCAAAAGTATTATGATACGAAAGTCTCCAATACAGAGTGGCACAAAGAGCTTATGCACATCCCGTGCACAGAATGATGCGCTTGAAGCAACACGGAGTCACACACAGCGCTCTGCATAGAAAAGTTCAAGTGTCAACACAGGACTGAATTCTGGGGCTTGAGCAGGCTCTGGAACAGATTCATGGACAAGGGCAGGCTTTGATGCGGACTCATGGACTGGAGCAGACTCTGAAGCAGACTCATGGACTGGTGGACAGCGCGGGGTTTGAGAGCGTTGATGCCACCAGGATGCCAGCCACTCGCACTGACATCATTGGTGGCATTGGTGGA
>NW_015632743.1:287020-298129 GCF_001515625.1 Sinocyclocheilus rhinocerous
TACTCCACCGGCCTCGCTCCGTTCCCACGGCTCTCGGCCCCGCCCCTCTCGTCACAGTGGATAATTCAGTAGCAAAAGTTACTCTAGAAAAATCATGAGTGCACAATCATTTTATTAAATCTAAACTTTTTGTGAAAAAAACATTATTTAGTGGGGAGCAAATAAAAGTTGGACTAAATCTGGTAAAATGTTACACATTGCTCTTTGTATGGTTGTAAAATACATTCATGAAAAAAGTAATATATTTATATATAAATATATAAGGCCTACTATAAAATTAAAATACATTTCTTTTAAATGTATAGCACAGCAATGAGGCAGCAACATATGTAAGATAAGACGAACAAGAAAGGCTATTAATAATCTGTCATTGTGCAAAAGTATTATGATACGAAAGGCTCCAATCCAGAGTGGCACAAAGCGCTTATGCGCATCCCGTGCACAGAATGATGCGCTTGAAGCAACACGGAGTCACACACAGCGCTCTGCATAGAAAAGTTCAAGTGTCAACACAGGACTGAATTCTGGGGCTTGAGCAGGCTCTGGAACAGATTCATGGACAAGGGCAGGCTTTGATGCGGACTCATGGACTGGAGCAGACTCTGAAGCAGACTCATGGACTGGAGAGCAGTGTGCAGCCCATACACACAAGATGCCAACCACCATCATGGGCAGTACAGCCGATGGAGGGAGGACCTCTGGGCTGGACAGCGCTGAGGCCTTGGGGTTTGAGAGCGTTGATGCCACCAGGATGCCAGCCACTCGCACTGACATCATTGGTGGATCCATAACACTGGCCATTAGTCTTATCTGTCTTGGCCCAAGCTCTGCATCCGCTGGAGAGGCTCTGGAGAGGCGGCCATGACGTGGAGAGGCTCTGGTGTGGCAGTCATTTTGGCTGAAGACTCAGGCGTGACAGCCATCTTTGCTGAAGACTCAGGCTTGTCAGCTATCTTTGCTGAAGACTCAGGCATGGCGGCCATGACGTGAAAAGGCTTTGGCTTGGCTGGCATGGTGTGAGCAGACTTTGGCTTGCTAGGCATGGTGTGACAAGGCTCTGGCGTGGCAGGTACCATGGGATTGCAGGGCCCCTCATCCACAATTCCCACAGTATATGATGAGCCACACAACAACAAAGCATAGTCTATATATTCTACTCCCCAGGCAGCTGTGAACATATGGGTTTATTCAAAGTCATACAAAAAATGTCCTTTAGTGCCACGTCATTAAAATCCACACAGTGACATAGCAAATGTACATATATTTAAATGGAGTATCAAAAGAACCACCCTCCAGGCCACGTCTCTAACATTTAGTAAGCATTTTGTCATAGTATTTGTCTGTCTCCACCTGACCTTTGAAGTGCAAATGGCTGTGAATAGTGCTTGTTGTTCATAATGGATGGACAACTTAATTATCCAGTCCTTGGACATATCTGTAGTTGAGTGGAAGACTATATGAGTAAAGAATGAGTGTACACATTTTTCATTCAAATGTGTCTAAACTATTGAAACTGACTAGAACTGAAGTTGTAAATTATTGTTAATCTCTGTGAAACTACACAGAGTCTCCAAGTGTCTGTCTGGTTCTGATGGTCTCAGAGGAGCCCTTCATGCAGCTTATCTGTAGGCATGAGTAAAACAGAAGCAGGAGCTCATATTGAAGAAGAGCCATAGCTGTGTCTTCTTAACCTTCACCTGTGTGTGCACTGACCATCTGAGGACCATAGTGATTTAGTCAACAAGAAATCTGATGCTCCAGAACCTTTCTACTGGGCTTCTGTTGAGGGACGTGCTCTCTGTATTGTCTCTGGAAGTTCACCATAAGCTCCACCAGTGTGTCAGGTCTATACCAATGCCATGTGGTCAACAGATTTGATGATGTTGGTATACAGGGGTGAACTCTGTGAGCTCTAGAGTTGAGGGTCAGTGAAGACAAGATCTGACTTTCCGTTTTGACCACATGATGTCTGCCTGATAGGAAATCCCAAATCCTTTTCATGTCTGAACCAGACTTTGAAAAGGCGTGGACACGGTTATTTTTTGTGGTTAACCTTACTGCATATGCATTTGTAGGAGTTTCCCTTCCAGATGCAACATTTATGGGAGGAGAGTATTTAAATCGTGTAATGTGATTTACTAAGGTTTGCGCTAGTCAGTTCTCTAGTATTTGCTCCATTATTCAACCGCCTAAAAAGCCTTAGCCCATTTTGCATCTGTATAGTTAGCAGAATATACACACCTGATTATCATCAGCTCTGCTCGTTTGCGACCCTACGCTAATTTGCACTGCCCTTGGTAGATTGTGTTGGTCATTATGGAAATAATCAGGAGTATGTTTCCCATTTTATAGCTACGTCGTTCTTAAGCTATACCTTAAGCTGTACCTTATCGTTGATACGTGTTTCCCAGAACGTTCTTAGTTAAGTATACCTTCTGTAAATCATACATTCGTAAGGTTGGTCTGGATCACTCTTAGCTACACCTTATCACTAGGCGCGTTTCCATTACAGATTTGCGCAAAACTTTCGCGATATTTTCTAAATGTCGATAAAAAAGTATTGCGAAATGACGGTGTTTCCATTAACCAATATTATGCGACTAAAACGTAACCTTTTGCCTCTCGCGATAAGTCATGGCAACGGATTTTGGTGGGATTTTGACGGATTTTGATGTGACCTGTAAATGCGAAAAATAAAAAAACGTTTCCATTGCAGTTTTGCGAATTATTCCTTTTTCGCATTGCCTGAAAAATCACCTCATGCAAGCGTAAAAAACTTTTTTGTGATATATTGATGAATTTGCGATATATTTGCGAAATTGACGCGTTTCCATTTCAATTTGCGCAATTTGAAGGGTAATGGAAACGCGCCTACTGTTGAGAGTTCACTCCACTAGAGGCCACCACTGTGCAAAATGCTTCTTTACATCTCAGTCTATACGAATATAATTCTGAAATTGTAATAAACCCAGTGTTCAATTAGGCTAATTGAAGTGTTTTCATTCAAAGAATAAATTTAAATCAGTGTCATTACACTGATAGTTGTCAGCTTTTTAATTATATTATCCAAAGGTACATCAGTTGGCAAACAATTAGGCAAGGCTTAGGAGTCTATTTAAAGGGATTGATTGTGGTGGGGAGTTTGAGCAAACTATGGCAGCAATACTACAGTGAATAGTCGTGCTAAATCACAACTATTCGCTAAGTCCTATGAGCTAAGTCCTTAAATAAAGATACAACTTTATTTAAGGTATACCTATAGAGTCTAAGAGATAAGGTTATCAGGAAACGCACCCCTGGCTGTGTCTGTGTTCTTAAATTTGCACAGAACTTTTCACCCCCATTGGCGCTTTTATGGAATTGCAGTAAATCTGGCCCTTGATGTTTTAAAACATGCCGGACCACAGACAGGGAGAGGGAGTGATTGGATGCATAAGAAATAACAAAACAACTCAATATAATGTACATTTTCCCAGTCACACCAGGAATGATCAAAAACACTGCTCTTCTGCTTTTCCCTGGGAGGTCTTTGGCTTGATGACTGAGTTCTCTGCAGACATTCAGCTTTCTGTTGACGCACTGCAGCAACTCGGTTCTTGTTGAGAAGAGATTTGCAACCTTAAATTGCAAAGCTTGTTATCAAATGAATGCACATTTGCTGGAAGAATGTTCTGGCTGTGCTTTTGTAGTCACGACTAACAGTCAAGAAAACGGCTCCAATTCCATCTTTGTAAACAGTAGATCGACATTGGGGAACTTGTTTGCAATTTCCAAAAGTGTTTGTCAGTTGTAGATGATATGTAGCACAAACGCCACAAGAATTAAACACAAGCATTACACAGTCAGAACTTGCAGTCACAGTCAGCGTTATCATTTCCCACCTGAGAAACAACTACATTTTCAGGATAAAACCCCCACTGGGATCAATGTTCAAGTTGTGAATTTGAATCTGACTGCTGTGATAATGAAGACTGAGAAACATTCTGAAGAAGCAAAACCAATGTGTAAATTAGAAAAGCCTCCACAACATCAGCGAGTAATTGAACATCCCCGTTGGGCTGCTGGTTCAATTAACAGGAAGTGTAACTTTCAGCCATCCAGACACTGCCTAGAAGAGGTCAATCCTCAAATCTCTGCAGGAACAATGAGACTTGAACAAGAAGCAAGATATCAGTGTGAACTCCAGACATCAGCAGCTGAGAACTTTCAGTAAAATGTGTGATAGTGACGCAGATGAGACGTGGGAAAGGATTTTGACATCAGTTGAGAAAGACTTTAATTATAAAGTGATATGTATGGCACAGTCCGAACACATCATGCCTGAATATCTTAAAATATGAAAATTCATTATCAAAATATTCATTATTATTGGTTTAAAAATATGATAATCTAAACAAAGACAGCTAGGGATTGTCGTAAGTTTCACATCATTTTCACATAATAAATATCAAAATGTTGATTTATAAAATATTTCAGTATTTATTGTGTGACATTTATTGCAATCATTTTAACCACAACAAATATTGTTTTTTAACTGTTTTTACTGTAATTACTGTACTTGGTTACCAAAAAGACAACAGAGTCCGTGAAGACCTTGAAATTAAATATGAGACACATGCTGTGTGAAGAAAACATATAAATAAATAATCACTTGATGTTTAAGAAAAATGTTTATTGTGCATCATTTCCAAATTGCAATTTTGTCAAATTACTGAAATGTGGAAATATTTAAGATATTTGTACTTGAGGTAATTAAAATGCTAGCTATAAAGTTTGCCTTAACAATACAAAGGACTTGGAATCAGTCCACAATTAATTTTTTTTTTGTCATGTGGTAGAAATGTGCATAACTTTCAGAAGAAATTACCAAAATGACAAAATCTTCTGCAGTGCATGTCCACTGTAAGATACACTGCTAGTACACAAATGAAAGTGTTTAAAGGGTTAGTTCACCCAAAACTGAAAATTCTGTCATTAATTACTCACCCTCATGTCGTTCCACACCCCTAATGGTGCGTTCACACCAAACGCGAATTTAATTATTCGCGCGAGTAGATTACATATAAAGTCAATGCAAAGACGCGAATAGAGGCGAATTCGCGCCAGGCAACGCGAATGACGCGAAATGCGCGACGCGTTTGCCGCGAACGCGAGATATTCGCCTCAATCGCGTCTTTCGCGCAAGTTCAAAAATTTCAACTCGAGCGGAAAATTCGCCTAACGCGTTCTCGCGCAAGCCAATCAGCGAAGAGCTTATTGGCACGTCTGGTTGAATCAGACAATAGAAGAGAGCATTATTGCAGCCGTCTGTTATTATATAGGTCTGGAGCATAGAAAACAATTAAAAGCGGTTGTAGTGGTAGTTTTATTTTATTAGCATGGCTACAGAGATGCTGCTATCAATAATAAAAATAATAGTAATATCAGTGTATATATACAGTAGTAAAATGTAACACACACATTAATAAAAGGATCCTAACGTTATTCATCCTCCTCTGGATGGTGCTGTGAACCCAGACACGTCGGCGTTTGGCTTTCCATTGTATTTGGGTATCACAATGCAAAAATTCCTAACGCTTTGTTTACTTTAAGTGATTTTGGGGCAAAGTATGAGCCTTGCCATGTTTCGTAACTTTCACAATGGTATTTTGCTAAAATAGAAAGATTGAATGATGATGATGAACTAATAGAACAAGTGAATCAGTTTACATCTGCTCATAAAACTTACATTATTTGAAAGCTGTGCAGCATAAATATGACATAAATAATGCAGATGAAAAGTGTGAGAAGCTAGAACATATTCTGAAATATTCACAGCACCTATTCTTGCAAATAATCACTTTATGAACTGTGGAGATATTGTATTGTAGGCTCCAAAGTAAAAGGAGAGTATTCATTTACTAATATTAATTGTATCAGCACAGTTCAGAAATTCGATGGTCTCATACAATAAAAAAAGAAAGAAAAAATGCATAAGAAATAGTCTACAATCAGTACGAGTTGACAATATACTGTATATGTCAAAACAATTTTGCAGTGATTTTCATGCCACTAACACACACACACACACACACAGATTTTACCTGCAAATGCTGGTCTCATAGTGAAGTCATGATCATCGACACGCAGCAGATGGTCTGATCTCACCTGATGTGTCTTAGTTTGATCCAGCATCTTCTTAAAAAGTGGACTGCAAAAGAACATCTCAGCACTTCAATGCAATCTCATATAAATACAGACGTCTCATGAGCACAACTATTATTCACCAATCAACCTTCAGGTTTAATTGTGGTAAATGTTTAGTATTATTATATGCACACTAGTATATATTAACAGTTTTAACCCAAATTTAGTATTTCAAATAAATAATAAAAGCACTTTATTATTAGAAATATTATTAATAGAAATATTATGATTTAGTTTTTTTTTTTTTGAAGCAGTTCTCAAACAACACATAGTATTGACATTCAATCCATTCTTTTCTGTAAAATATTTGTTCCTGAAATGTGAACAGTCAATCCGATTTTTGTTTCCACACTGTTAGTGAATTACTCAGGTTCAGTTTTGAAAGTTACTTTTTAATTTTTGTAATATTGACTGCGCAAAAAAAACAAGAATGACAGTTGAACTATACATAACCTTAGATGTTTTACAATACCAGTTTAACTGTCTTTTAGTTGTCAAAATTTAGTTTTCACAATGAGAATCTTTTAAACCCTAACTGCCTACTACACTGCCTATTTTGGTAGTTTTCTGAGCAGAATTTAAACTATAAAACAATTATGATACAGAATTTGATTTATGAAAAAGCAAAAATATAAAAGGACACATGAAAAATAACATTATTTTGCCATCACAGACAGTAATTAGAAATTTATGAAAATCAATCACAACTTAGGCTACAAACCCACAAGCATTTTTATAATTAGACTTTTTACTCAAAGATATGCAGTTATTGCAGTATCCTTTGTGACAACTAGCCCATCTCCCATGGTGTCTATTTGCATATTACCTTACTTATTTCGAACAACAGCCTACCAAAACAAAACAAAAAAACAACAACAAAAAAAACGGGTAGCTGCTAATAATAGTTTGACATGGCTTCATCTCATTGTTGTTCGCGCACGTAGTTTCCCACCTTCTGTTAAAACTGAAATAACAAGTTGAAGGAGTGTGAGTGACACTTACGTTCCGTGTTTGTTATGCTGTACAGATGTTCTCCTGAGGTTGCGCTTCATCTTCCCGCACTGACCACTTATACTAGCGCACAGCAGCAGAAAAACAGCCTTCATAAAGTGAGACATCGCGAAGGAAAGACTAGACAATCATCCGCGCTGGAGCGCATCTCGTCTTCCAGTCAGCGTTCATTCGGGTTGAAGTTAGTTCTGCTGCAGTGCGCTGAACGCTGGAGCTCAACGCGCGCTCTGATTGGTCCCGCACGCCGCGATTCATTTCACTGCTCCGTTCTTACAGACGCGCGTCGCGCGGAGCTGCGGAGTGGAGAAGAGCACGCGGGGGTGTCGAGACGCTCGCGTTTTAAAATATGAACTAATTTAACTCAACACATCGTCTTAAAAAGGTGTCACATTGATCAACTATTAAAGGGGTCATATGATGCTATTTTAAAGATCATTATTTTGTGTATTTGGTGTAACAGAATATGTTGACATGCTTTAATGTTCAAAAAGCACATTATTTTTCAAATACTGTACAAAACTCCGCATTTGAACATTCAATAGCAAATACTTAAACTAATAACAAAACATACTTACAGTCGCTGATTCAGAAGCGCCAGATTGTCATAGCAGAGTCGGAATTGACCCTTTTTTTTTTTTTTAGAAATAGCCTTTGTGCACAGCCAGCCTTGTACTCTTCTAGGTTCATTATTTGGGTTGAAGTGTTCTGGAACAGTGTTGTAAATACAACTTAACCACTGATTTCTAGTCGTGTCCTATTTTGGAAGGCCAAACAAAGTAGTTTCGCTTTCACAACGAAAAACACAGCGGCCTAGCGTGAGGGGAAGCCCCGGCTTAGCGTGCGCTGAGGCCGGTATAGAGTGAGCTGAGGCGGGCTGGATTCCGCTTCGTCCACGGTGAAAGCCGTTCCGGCGATCCACAGCGCAAAGTTGATGTATTGTCTCAGCGACCAGCACGGATCAGCTCTAGGCATGACGAAGCGGCTATTGTCCTCTTTTGGAAGGCCAAACAAAGTAGTTTCGCTTTCACAACGAAACACACAGCGACTCCACAACACGGCGGCGGCGGCAACAGTGAGAATTAAAGTTACGCCTTCTTTCTTTGCGTTAACATTTGGGCGGCGTTATGCAAATTTTTCCACATAGTGATGTAGATATGTGGGGGCGTGTTAGAATGAGCCATTTTAGGTAGGCTGGTTGACTCTTAACTTTTATAAAGAATATCTCTTTGGATTTGAGACTTTAGTCTTTGCAACTTTACAGATCTTCTTTATGCACCAAGAGCTTGTAACACTCCAAAGAGAAAGGAAAACTTGAAATCGCATCATATGACCCCTTTAAAAAGCGCAGACGGAATGCACGATGAGGCTCGTTCACCGGACATTTTTGTCATTCATTTCAGAAACGCACCATAAACCAAAAAAGAGCCAAGAAATGTCGAGTTTGTTTGTTAGACTACTGGAAGAAGTGCTAAATGACTGGCTACCAGGTTTTGTAATTTTGAAGTTACAGTCTACATTAGCCTATGTGATCATGAATCATTGCAATCTAAAAGGCTTATGCTTATATGCTTCTAACTGGTTTGTAGACTAATGGAAATTCTAATATAAATGAATTTTCTAACAAAACATCACTTTTAATTTCAGAATGGACAATTATCAATGGATATTGAAGGAAAAGCAGCCAACAATGCACACTTGTACCTCCAGTAGTGTTTCAGTAAAGCATCCCATGATGCATCATGAAGTCTGTTGAGTCAATAATATCCAAAGTGAACAGATCTGCAATCTAGACAATCTTTTGTTTGATCAGAATATAGTCCCCACACTACAATTCTGTTAGTCTATAGTTTTGATGACTTCACTGTTATTCTCAAAAGTGGAAAGTGGCATAAAAATCAGCAGGTGTGTTCGACTTCTAGTGCATGCTGGGTGAACGTGACACCACTGATCCCAGAGACACTCCATTATGTGCTATTTAGCAAATGGAAACCAAAGGTCGTATCACACAATGCATCATAACATCTCAAGAGTGATCATATGACATGTAGGTTCATTCCGGCAAACAGCAGCGCTGAAGTCAGTGTTGAAAGGATGTCGGTTGTATCTTGCAGTACTCTAAATAAAATCAGCCTTCCAGGGATGATTGCTTAAAGATTACGAAGGACAGATAGACAAAACTGCAATTGAATAAGTAGACATTAAGTAGTAGATACCAATCCCAATGCCCCATATTAAATGCCCTTATATGTTGATATTATACAGGTGCATCTCAATAAATTAGAATGTCGTGGAAAAGTTAATTTATTTCAGTAATTCAACTCAAATTGTGAAACTCGTGTATTAAATAAATTCAATGCACACAGACTGAAGTAGTTTAAGTCTTTGGTTCTTTTAATTGTGATGATTTTGGCTCACATTTAACAAAAACCCACCAACTCACTATCTCAACAAATTAGAATACTCCATAAGACCAATAAAAAAAAACATTTTTAATGAATTGTTGGCCTTCTGGAAAGTATGTTCATTTACTGTACATGCACTCAATACTTGGTAGGGGCTCCTTTTGCATGAATTACTGCATCAATGCATCGTGGCATGGAGGCGATCAGTTTGTGGCACTGCTGAGGTGGTATGGAAGCCCAGGTTTCTTTGACAGTGGCCTTCAGCTCATCTGCATTTTTTGGTCTCTTGTTTATCATTTTCCTCTTGACAATACCCCATAGACTCTCTATGGGGTTCAGGTCTGGTGAGTTTGCTGGCCAGTCAAGCACACCAACACCATGGTCATTTAACCAACTTTTGATGCTTTTGGCAGTGTGGGCAGGTGCC
This sequence comes from Sinocyclocheilus rhinocerous, assembly GCF_001515625.1. Lineage (NCBI taxonomy): Eukaryota > Metazoa > Chordata > Actinopteri > Cypriniformes > Cyprinidae > Sinocyclocheilus > Sinocyclocheilus rhinocerous. Next base: position 297,047 of record NW_015632743.1, read on the forward strand.
AAATCCTGCTAGAAAATGAAATCAGCATCTTCAAAAAGCTGGTCAGCAGAAGGAAGCATGAAGTGCTCCAAAATTTATTGGTAAACGGGTGCAGTGACGTTGGTTTTCAAAAAACACAATGGACCAACACCAGCAGATGACATTGCACCCCAAATCATCACAGACTGTGGAAACTTAACACTGGACTTCAAGCAACTTGGGCTATGAGCTTCTCCACCCTTCCTCCAGACTCTAGGACCTTGGTTTCCAAATGAAATACAAAACTTGCTCTCATCTGAAAAGAGGACTTTGGACCACTGGGCAACAGTCCAGTTCTTCTTCTCCTTAGCCCAGGTAAGACGCCTCTGACGTTGTCTGTGGTTCAGGAGTAGCTTAACAAGAGGAATACGACAACTGTAGCCAAATTCCTTGACACGTCTGTGTGTGGTGGCTCTTGATGCCTTGACCCCAGCCTCAGTCCATTCCTTGTGAAGTTCACTCAAATTCTTGAATCGATTTTGCTTGACAATCCTCATAAGGCTGCAGTTCTCTCGGTTGGTTGTGCATCTTTTTCTTCCACACTTTTTCCTTCCACTCAACTTTCTGTTAACATGCTTGGATACAGCACTCTGTGAACAGCCAGCTTCTTTGGCAATGAATGTTTGTGGCTTACCCTCCTTGTGAAGGGTGTCAATGATTGTCTTCTGGACAACTGTCAGATCAGCAGTCTTCCCCATGATTGTGTAGCCTAGTGAACCAAACTGAGAGACCATTTTGAAGGCTCAGGAAACCTTTGCAGGTGTTTTGAGTTGATTAGCTGATTGGCATGTCACCATATTCTAATTAGTTGAGATAGTGAATTGGTGGGTTTTTGTTAAATGTGAACCAAAATCATCACAATTAAAAGAACCAAAGACTTAAACTACTTCAATCTGTGTGCATTGAATTTATTTAATACACAAGTTTCACAATTTGAGTTGAATTACTGAAATAAAGGAACTTTTCCACGACATTCTAATTTATTGAGATGCACCTATAAGACCGTAATTAGCTGGTTCAGCTGTGTTTAATTAGGGTTGGAGCTAAACTCTGCAGGACCGAGTT
>NW_015632743.1:298930-302610 GCF_001515625.1 Sinocyclocheilus rhinocerous
TGAGATGCACCTGTATATAAAATGATTTAGCACAATTTTACACAAAACTAATTTAACTGGGATAAATGCACAAACATAAAAATACTACATTCAGTTCTTGTGCCATAGTGCTTCTCTATGTTACTATGCTCTCTATATATGGCTGGTCCACCCTTCAGTGGAAGTCTATAGGATTTATTTTTCACATGTTCAGGTAACACTCTGATAAGTTACACATGTAACAGCACACCATGCCACACAATTTAGAGTAGCCTTCAGATCGATAACATGCATGCTGCAGGGACAAGTTGCATTACTTGTTTAATATTATTACTTCAATGCTGCACAGTACTTCCTCTACAAGTGAAAAGAGCACACAGTTATGGTTGAATCGGGTTTATTGCATTAATTGTCCATTTAAACATTGGGCTAAAGAAACTACAGGTTGTTGCTTAGGAATTAAAACAAATTATGTTTTAATTGTCTATCCATCGATTTTGTCTACAGCAGTGATTCATGTATATAATGTAGCTATATTTAAATTCCAGAGTTTTAAGATATATTGAAAAAAATAAAAGCATTATAGTCGTAACTGCTTGGATGTTTTCTGAAAATTACCAGATCATTCATTCACAGACATCACCATTTCTCTATGTGCATGTTTTTTTTAACTGTTTATAAGTAAATATTACAACCATGCCTACATTATTATAGCATTTTTAAAGTATGTAAATGTTTAATTGCGAGATTAGAAGCAGTCTGCAGTTTCTACATGCTTCAGTTTTTTTTTAGTTTGTTTCGGTCTAAGACCAAATTTTGTACATTGGTATTTGTAACAATAGTTTTTTTGAAATTCATTATTTGGGAAATCGTATATAAACAATATATTTGCAGGATCTGGAGGAAACCACTTGAAAACATGTCTTGGTCACATTTCACCCCAAAGTGAAAATTAATTTTATGAATTATATTTTGCATAAAGAAAACAGGAACATTATCCCCGAATTCTTATTTAATGCAAAACAATATCATTACAGTAATGTGTCCAGAAGGGCTGCTTTTTTAAAAATGTAAATCTTGTTAAATTAAAAGGCAGTACAATTATGATGCATAAATATCATGATGCATAAATACTTCACAGTTAAAATAGTATATATATATATATATATAATTACAGTATTAAGAACACATTACAGTAATAATAAGAATATATATTTTTGAGTGGAATAACTGTCATGAAAGTAACAATACAATGCAAAAAAAAGAGAAAAAAAATCTTCACCGTCTTCTTGTAAAATATAAATTTGCATTTTTTTTTATTTTTTGGGGGTGAAATCAGACCCTGACATGTTCTTGACAAGCGTACTGAGATTTGCCTCTTCAGGTTTTGTTCTGCAAATACATCCAGAAATATTTTCCCCTTTTTTCCCTTCTGAAGACACAAAGCTCTGTCCAGGAAGGACAAACATAAATCCTGTCCTATGAGGCCGAGGGTGAGCAGGATCTGGATGTGGGCAGAACGACTGGTGCTTTTCAAGTGCTGTAGGAGGAGTTCATAGCTCGTAATCAAACTTATACTCGTGGGCCAAATAGATCCTGCGGAAAATGAGCGCAGCTAGTGCGAGTGTGAGGAGAACAATGAGGACGGCCAAGCCCGTGTGACCGGCGTCCTGCGGAGGGAGCTGGGCAGCGGGGGATGCCGTTAACACGGGGTATCTCGGGGACTGGATCTGGTTCTGCGAGCGCCGCTGACGTGGACTCGGAGCCGCTGGAACGGATGGACCCTCGCTTGATGTCTGAGGAGCCACAGATGATGATTCAGTCTAGACCAGAAGAAAGAGACCGAAGCGGAGAGCAGATGAACAGAATGAACAGGAAATGATGCAAGGTACCACTGAGAGTGTTTGTCGCACCTGCTCAGCGGATGCCGTGTCTTCTGTGTCTCTCTCTGCTGTAGCTGAGCTCTCACTGTTACTGGAAGTCACCGCCGCCGCCGCTGCTGCTGCTGAACTGCCACTGTCTGCAGCCGATGAGCTGGAATCAGCCTGATGACCGAGATTTTTCTCAGTAAAGTCATGTGCTTAATTGTCATGAAAATTGTCAGAGTGCAAAACTATTAATGGTCCTATACTGGCTTAAGGCAAGACACTACAGACAGCTGCTCAAGAGAACTGGCCCCCCGACTGAGCCTGGTTTCTCCCAAGGTTTTTTCTTCATTTCTGTCACCGATGGAGTTTTGGTTCCTTTGGCTTGCTTAGTTGGGGACGCTTGACTGATTGCACAGACACTATTGAAGAGAGCTGAACTGGATGATGAATCACTGAATCATCAATGAACTGACTTTAGCTGAAAAATGACTCTGTTATTGTCTTCTTGCATTACTGACAAACTATTTTCCTGTTTAACACTGTAAAGCTGCTTTGACACAATCAGTATTGTATAAAGCGCTATATAAATAAAGGTGACTGGACAATAAGTTTTTCATGCACTGGTCAGTTTTGAAATGTAAGTGTTTATTTTATTGCACTTTTTCTGTTTGCGTCTGTAGATCTAAATTAAACATACATTTAAAGGCTATTTTTCTCCTGCATTGAGCTAGAAGTCTCTACTTCAGCAGCACTTACCAAACTTTGCAGATTTATTCCTATCTACAGTCAAACCAAAATTTATTCAGGCACCTTCAACATTTCACACATTATCACAGTTTATTCGCTATGGTTTAGAAAATGATAATAAAATATGATAAGAACTCAAGAGTTAAACTGTGTCAGAACAAATTCAGCTTGATAATGTCAGATAACACTAAAGCAAAACATGCTCAGGTCAAATTGTCTGAATAATTTTTGGTCCCAAATTTTTACCAATTTTACCGGTAGTCCACTGTATGAAGAATTTTTGGGTATGATTTGTCACAGTTTCCTTTATTTTGCTATCCTCACTTACATAAATGAACTATAGTGTCCTGCACCTACTAGTAAAAAAATATCAAAAATTATATCTGGTGTCTAAATAATTTTTGGTTATACTGTACATTCTGAAGGTTTTACAGAGGCGTTTGTTGATGTATCATTCACCTGATTTTATACAATATTTTATTCCTAAAAACATAGTGATTTTATTTTTCTAGATATTTGAACCTGCCTTTATCCAATGTTCAGATTTCTGCATTGGAAATGTATGCAAAGGAGCATGTATTTAATTTAACCATAATTTGCATATTTAAACATACTTTTTCAGAACAAGAACCATTTCATAACATACCATTTTGGAAAAAAAAAAATATATATAATAATAATAATTTATTAACCCTTGTGCATTCTCAGAGACATTTTTTGTCTTTTTCATTTTTGTTTTATTGATCATTTTAACTGTGTTAATGCAAACAGCATAAATTTAGCTAAAAATTTGTGTATTTATTGAAATTTTAATATTTCACCCTCATTTTCTTTTATAAATCCACTTTACATTAGGCACTAAAAACAGGTACACCAATATTTAATTCCAATTCCATTTTATCATATGCATTCCTTGGTACTTTTTTTAATCAGTGGATATCAGTGTGTGGTTTGTATGTGTGTACTGAAAAAATTGTGTGTGTGTAAATTGTTTTTTCTTTCTTTCTTTTTTTTTTTTTTTTTTTTTCTTTTCACAAACTCGCAGTGCACGCCGATTGCCCCCTCGGAGACATTGCGTGCGTGCTC
>NW_015632743.1:302773-305454 GCF_001515625.1 Sinocyclocheilus rhinocerous
TTTGACATTGCACGAAAAATAATAACGCTTCAAAAAATGAATGCCGTTTCTAATCATTGAATTATCCAAGACTGTAATAATGAAAAAAGAGCTGAGCATTTAGCAGAAGTAAAATAACAGATTTTTTTGTGCAGCATTATGTAAACGAACAATAATTTAAAGGGTTAAAATACTGAAAATGAACATTTTCAGTCATTATGATCAGGACTGATGCTCGAGAAAACAAACAAAGTCAGCAGAAAAATTTTTAATATAGAATTTTATGATTAGACACAAGGGAAGTATGGCAATATCTGTTAAGTTTTTTCATTTTTTCCCTATTCACCTGCGATGTCTTGCCTTAATTATCTTTATAAACATATAATATATTTGATGTTTTGATCATAAATGAGTCTGACCTTAAAGTTGATCTGCTGTGCCAGTCTGTGTGCATGATGGTCAACAGGTCGCGGGTCACTGTCAGGAGAGAGCGCTAGCAGAGCGGAGCGCATACAGCTGCCGCACACGTCACAGCAGAAATCAAGAGACCTACAACACAATCACATTACTGCAACCACACACACACATGCAGAAGAAAACCCTAACTATCTCCAGAAATAGAAGAATCCTCATCAAACAGCCGGTCACAACCCCTCACTAACTAATGACCGCCACATAGCAGAGGGTTTCACACCCATTACTGTATGCTAATGGGAAATAGGGATATTATATGAATTGCAGTCCTAGATGCTGATTGATCAATACAGCATTCTAGTTGTGCTAAAATACACATAGTAACAACTATAACTGTTCACTGTATGTCTGCTCAGCACACACACAGACCAACTTCATGTACAGATATCAGGACTAGAGCTTCCTGCAATGGGCTGGCCACATGTAACATTTACAGCAATTGTCACATTGCAGTACAATGTAAAAACAGAAAGTGAAAATGCAACACAATCACAGCCAGAATATATTTAACATATAACAAACAACTGTGTGGAACAGGAGCTACAGCAAGTTGGTTGAATTTCTAAATCTGTGGATTTTCAACATTATTTGTGATAGTAATGAAATGTCTCACTTTATGGAGAAATATTTGGATATGTCTCGGACAGTCCAACACAACAGGTTAGCTAGCTAGCAGAAAAGAAACCTAAAATTCTTAACGTAAATCACATTTCTAATCTGTCTCTCTGCTGCGCTGGCAGAGCTGTGTTGCTTCTCACTTCCAGCAGCAAATCAGCATATTAGACTGATTTCTGAAGGATCATGTGACACTGAAGATTGGAGTAATGATGCTAAAATTCAGCTTTGATCATAGGACTAAATTACATTTGAAAATATATTCACATAGAAAACAGTTGTATTTTTGGAAATAAACTCAGTCTTGGTGAGCATAAGAGCCTCCTTTCAAAAGTATAAAAAAATCATAATGATTCCACACTTTTGACCGGTAGTGTAGATGAGAACATAGCCGATGGTTTGATGGCAGTGAGGTCTAAACATGAGTCTCAGAGGTCTGCGGTCACTGAGTGTTTGTCATGTGCCGGTATGTGTGATGGGGTGGACGTTTAATCAGCATGTGTTGACTGGAGATACGGCACTGAGAACAACTATCTGTCACTCGTCTTCTGTCTTCAGATGTATTCTTGTCTTTTGAAAGGACACAGCATGTCCACACATGCTAAAATGAGGCTTCAGATGGATTTGATAATGACTTTTAAGTCTCTAGGGCAATTTGTGGTTGTTTCACTATAGTGCTGCACGTGCTTGAAGTTGAAAAAAAAAGAAGTGCCGCCGGTAACCCCCCGAGATGCCAAAGACCACTAAAGCTCCTGCTTTTACCTGACTGTACTACTTTATGGATCCATCCAGAATCAATAAACCACTGACCACCGCATTATCTAAAACACCTTCAGCCAGCATCCATTATAAAACACTCTTGCTTTTAAGCCAAATACACGCTGAAAAGAATAATTTACTGACATCTGGACGTCACTAGTCACTATTCTCTGCATTAGCGCTGTTTTGAACTTTCCAGGAGTTTACCGGTTTAAAATGATGTGATCGCAAAAACCTGCTTCTTTTCATTGTTAAGGTATTGTTTTTGTTATAATGTACTGATTCAAATTAGTAAACAATAGGCTAATTAATTATTATTCTACTACTCTGTGTGCCTCCCCTAACCTGCTCTCGAGTCTCACACATTGAAAACCCCTGCGGTAGACCGACTCCGCTTGCATTCATTCATGTGATTTGTCGAGATGAGAGGTGACCCCTCCTGGTAGTATGATTTATATAGTAGAGGCCGACCGATATGGGTTTTTCGGGGCCGATACCGATATTAGGGAGTAAAAAAAAAAGGCCGATATCGATATATCGGCCGATATTCTTTGTGTATATTATAGTACAGTACCAGTCAAAAGTTTGGACACTTTCCCATTCGAGGGTCCAAACATTTGACTGGTACTATATATAGAATACAGTATATACATAAACAGAATTTTTGCAATGATCACTCAAATGTGGTGATCAAACACTTATAATGGTGACAGAGATATGTAAGGGCATTTAACAATTTAACAATAAACTTGCGATGAGTGCGATGCACAAAGTAACGGGTGGTAGTTGTAACACATGTGGTTTGAATATTTATTTTACCATACTAACATTTAAATTCTGGCTTAAGTAAATTT
>NW_015632743.1:305502-308161 GCF_001515625.1 Sinocyclocheilus rhinocerous
TCTATTGGCGACAGACTCATATCGGCTGATAATATCGGCAAAACGATATATCGGTCGGGCTCTATTATATAGTGTCATTTCTAATCACCCAGACACTGACGCTTTGACTCCGAGTACCGGCAACATGTCAGAAGTGCCGGTACGCACAAAAAAGTTCCAGTACGCTAAAGACTAAAATATTGAAGTGCCGTTACTGCGTACAAGCACTGGTGCGGCATCTAAACTCAAAACAGCACAAATATCCTGTACATGTACATTCACTCATTCATCCATTCTCTAAACTACTTGCCCTATGTATCCTATCCCAGTGTCTCAGGCAGTAAGCAGGAGAACACCCTGGGTGGACGTCCAGTCCATCACAACGCTCACACACACACTGATGACAATAACATACTACATTATATACTTATACCATCTATTCATAAAAATTAAATAAATAAAAATGTTCAATGCAACTAATATAGTAAAAACCTTCAGTAAAAAAGTCATTGTTGTCTACTTTTTTCACTAAATGACGATGATATTTACATGACTTTTATTTATATGCACCTATATAACAACAGATTGTAATAAATTGCTATATTTACAGAAAAAACACAAAAAATACTACAGTAAAAACTAGATAGATACCGATATCGATAACGCTTATCGATGCCTGTACTTATCGATACTGTTATCGATACTTTTTGGTGCAAAAAGATATGAAGTGAAAAGTTGATGAAAATTTCAAGTTATTTTATTACTTCTGAACTTTAGCATATTTAGCGTATTAAAGTTCTTCAGTCAAGAGCAGCGAGTTATTTTCCTCTGTGTTTTATTTTACTATCATTAAAGGAATAGTTCACCCAAAAATGAAATTATGTCATCATCTACTCACTCTCAAGTTGTTTTAAACCTGAATGAGTTTCTTTCTTCTGTTGAACATAAAAAGTTATTTTGAAGAATGTGGGAAACTAAACAGTTGCTAGTCTCCAGTGACTTTTATATTTTTTTTTCCTACTATTAAATTCAGTGGGGACCAGCAACTGTTTGGTTACCCACATTCTTCAAAATATCTTCTTTTGTGTTCAGCACAAGAATAAATAGAAATAAATACATGTTTGGTACAACATGACTGAGTAAATAATGACAATTTAAATTTTTGGGTGAACTATCCCTTTAATGACAAGCGGCAGCATGTTTAGTACTGTTGCTTTAAGAGCTGCACGCATCTGTTTTTCTCTCAACCGTTTACTTTCACTTTAGACATGATTAACTGTGTTTATATGTAAACCTTGTGTGTTTTTGACAGTATTAGCGCAATCAGACGATAACTAAGATAACCAAGTAATCAGGTGCTGTTTGACCGGCCCGTACGGACGTTTCGGGTGTCCAGACCTTCAGCCGTCAGTCGAGACTACTGACGCTTTGACTCTGAGTCAGTGTCATGCAACATGTCAGAAGTGCCAGTACGCACGAAAAAGTGGCAGTACGCTAAAGACTAAAATACAGAAGTGCCATACCGGCCCACTTCAAGCATTGTGTGTGTGTGACCCTGTCTATATGAGCACTGACCACGTTTTATTAGATGAATGCAGAGCCGGCCCAAGGCATAAGTGAACTAAGCGGCAATATTAAATATTTAAATCATTTATACGTATCATCTTATTATTTCAATAGCGACGCATCATGCAGGCACAATAGCACTGTATGACAGATGTACAGTATGACTATTTAGTTTTTCCTTTTTTATTCAAAATATACACAAACTTGTTAACTAGCCTACATCATGAACTATATGATACAGCCATGTGTAAATTAATTTGTTTTGTCGTTTAAACAACCCTAATGACCATGATAGTTGATCTATAATGCGCGCTGGACGCTGTCGTGTGGATCTGTCGAATTTCTCCCGAAATTCATGAAAGTGGCCAGTGAACTGGGAGAAAACAGAGTAAACTTTATGGTTACCTACACAATGTGTATTTGATAGAAATAAAACTAAGTCGGAAACTTTTAATTGAAAGGTTTATTAATGACGCTTCCCATAGAAATCAGTGTGTATTTAACTATAAATTTCCTTTTTTTGCTAGTACTTAATTGAAATGTCTATTTAATGTCTGAAATCTTAAAATAAATTAAATAAAGCGTTTGAAAACACTAAACAGCTTTGATATATGAAAAGCACCGAGTGCATCTTTCTCTGGCTCAGCGCCAGCCAAAGCGCGTCAAAGGGTTAAAATCGATCGCATTTCGGAGGTGGAGGGGGGACTAATTGAACCTGGGGTGGGAGGGGGATAATATTTTACTTGGCTAGTTTTTGATTAATGTTTTTGTCTTCTGTGACTATATAATAAATAACTTTCCTGTGTATATATTTTTGTAATAAAAATAAGCTTCTGTTTCATAAACTTGGTGCTGATAACAGCTTAACATTATTTACCTACCTTTGGGGTCTTGCTATATTCCAATATCATTATGCCTCAATTAGCTAGTTATAGATTAAGAGTTGTTGTTTTAGATGTGCGTTTAATAATTTATGTTGTTAAAATAACATTCTGTTCCGTAAATGCATTGTCAGCTGGTTTATTTAGCTACTTTTCAGTACACCACATTAAGTATGCCACTTAGTACTGTAAGACTTTGAATGTTAAAGTGCAAATTAACACCTGACCACTCT
>NW_015632743.1:308950-317622 GCF_001515625.1 Sinocyclocheilus rhinocerous
AACTGGGAGAGAACAGAGTAAACTTTAGGGTTACCTACACAATGTCTATTTAAATGTCTGAAATCTTAAAATAAATTAAATAAAGCGGTTGAAAACACTGAACAGCTTTGATATATGAAAAGCACCGAGTGCTTCTTCCTCTGGCTCAGTGCCAGCCAAAGCGTCAAAGGGTTAAAATCGATCGCATTCCGGGGGTGGAGGGGGGACAAATTGAACCTGGGGTGGGAGGGGGCCTGGCTGACTAGTTAATTAGCATAGCCTAGGTAGGGTATCTTCTTGTTTTAGGGAAGTTCATGTTTGATAAACATCCATAATAGCCTTGACATCATAATATATTATAATATTTTACTTGGCTAGTTTTTGATTAATGTTTTTGTCTTCTGTGACTATATAATAAATAACTTTCCTGTGTATATATTTTTGTAATAAAAATAAGCTTCTGTTTCATAAACTTGGTGCTGATAACAGCTTAACATTATTTACCTACCTTTGGGGTCTTGCTATATTCCAATATCATTATGCCTCAATTAGCTAGTTATAGATTAAGAGTTGTTGTTTTAGATGTGCGTTTAATAATTTATGTTGTTAAAATAACATTCTGTTCCGTAAATGCATTGTTTGCTGGTTTATTTAGCTACTTTTCAGTACACCACATTAAGTATGCCACTTAGTACTGTAAGACTTTGAATGTTAAAGTGCAAATTAACACCTGACCACTCTTGTGGGTTTGCTACTGTTACAATTAAAAATCACAGAAGAGTAAAAACATAGCAGGCAGATATTGGTATGATGAAAGCAACATGGCTACAACAAATAAAATCGATAATGGGTGTGCGAATAATCAAGCATTGACAATAATCAGTCATATTGGCGGCACTGAGGGGCCCCGATGTAAAATTCTGCTTAGGGCCCCATAAAGGCTTGGGCCGGCCCTGCATGAATGTAACAGATGAATAAAAAAAGAGGTAGGTAAAGAGGTAAAGGATGGACATCATACTTTTTAGCGAGAGCTCTTCTCTCCTCAGGAGTGTAATCCAGAGATCCTATGGCTCCTTCCCCTTTAGTTGGCATGAATCCAATAATCGCTATCAAGGCTGTCCGAACTGACACAAAAACACAGAGCGAAACACACAGCTTAATGCTGGATAACAGAGGAAGGTACAGAATCAACACTGGACAAGATGCACTGGAAACCTCTGTATACAAATGTGTAATATATGTGTGTCACACGGCAGCAAGTGGATTAATTTCATGTTGAGAACGTGTCTGGGTCATATTATATTATATTTCGTATTCAGAAAATAAAGACTATATTAAATCAATAATAAATCAATGTTTTAAAAAATCCAATATTCAGAGTTTTTCCAGAGGTGGTGTAAACGTTTGGTTTGGTTGGTGGTATAAATTTACGGAGATACCCACTACTCCATGACGGCTGCCATGTCTCTGGATGGTGACCGGAAATGCTCAGACAGATCTTCTTCCCAACTTCAAACCTTCCATTGGGCTGAAGATGAGAGCAAGTTTTGTATTAATTAAAAGAGAAACAGAGAGGGACAACAGAAAACAGATTAGGGGAAGAGGAAGTCAGCAGATGACATGAAGGACACTTATAAGCCATGACAGAAAAAACATCACTCAGAACCTCTTCCCAAAAATCATCACCTAATATAAGGATCCGCAAAACTACATACTGTCAAAAGCAACTAGTCAGTGGTTTGCCTAAACCAAGGTTATTATAGTTAAAGTTTTTATTTCCATTAACTAAAATGAAAACAAAAGTTTGCAAAAGAAACAAAAAGTGAACTGAATCTATAAAAATGTTTTACAGTGCAAACAGAATTGCAAAAGAAAGTGTTTAGCTTTCATATTTTGGAATAAAGTTGAGTTGAAAAGGTCTGTTTTTTGACTGTCAGTGTATTCTATTAAATCAAAGTTGCTGAATAATTAATGCTCTGAGTGGCGGAAGCTGCAAGCATGTACTGGTAAATGCAGATTTACAATTATGTTGTGTTGTTAATAACCTTTAAAGGTAATTGACATAATATTTTGAGTGATGCAGTTTAAGCAAAATAAATCCTACTTATACACCATAAAGCAAAATAAAACTGATATAAGACCCTTGAACAAAAAGACTGGTATAGGGGCAAGTCCACCAGACACTAAGGTTTTTCCCAGGGGGTGTTTACATTTGTACGGTACAAGCTGGTGGGGGTTAGTTCAGTAGTAGTCAAACAGACAACAATATTTAATTGTGGTGCTCCTGTTTGAGTGAAAAACAGTTGGCGTTCCTTCCATATAGGCTGCGAATGCTCTGCATACACAAGCCATTTGACAGAATGAGTTAGCAGACTGGCTAAATAATATAAACATGGGCTGGAGTTGTGTGGATTGTGGATTATTGTGTTGTTTTTATCAGCTGACATTCTGACGGCACCCATTCACTGCAGAGGATCCACTGGTGAGCAAGTGATGGAACGCTACATTTCTACAAATGTGTTCTGAAGAAGAAAAACTCATCTACATCTTTCATGGCCTGAGGGCAAGTAAATTGTCAACAAATGTTTATATCCAGGACTATTCCTTTAAGGCATTAAGTTATTTCCACACATTAACAGTTAAGATTTCCGATTTGCTGCTTCAACACAAAGGTTTTGAGACTTTAGTCTTTGCAACTTCAGGGATCTTATCTATGCACAATCAGCTTGTAACACTCCAAAGAGAAAGGAAAACTTGAAATCGCATCATATGACCCCTTTAATTAAAATAAATAAACAAATAAAAATAAATAAAAGGACTGCACTAATGCAATGTTACTTTTGTGTAAAGAGCAACATAAACAAAATTTAAACAAATGACCACCAACTTATTTAAAATTCAAATAAAGTGAAACATAGTCAAAAAGGGAAGATAGACAGAAAGCTAAAAAGAGAAATGAGGGATGTTGTAAAAATCCATTAGGATTTCAAAAGAAACATTAACTTGATGAACCCCCAATAATTTTTCGTAACTATATACAAAACAAAGCTATTTTTGTTTTTTAAGAACATTTATTACTGAATGTGAATGTTACAAAGATACACTTTGTTTTAGATCAGTAATTTAAGTCACAAGCCCTAATGACTACATAAAACTGGATAGCTTACGTATTACTTACTGAAACAAGCAGTTAGGGAGGGACATATCAAAGGACTTTTAATAGCCAGTTCATATGAACCATGATTGCAGGTGCAGGTGGTATCAAGGGAAGGGACATTTTCATTCTAGAGAGCATTTAATTGGGAAAAAAAGTTTTGTGCAGGGTGGACAATCATGACTTTTTGGTTTGTTTACTTCGAAAAGAAACATGTCGAATTGTGTTGGAAACAATGGAAAAATAAGGTTAAAGGGATAGTTTAGCCAAAAAAACAAAAAATTCTGTCATCATTTACTCACCATCATGTTGTTCCAAACCTTTATTAATTTCTTTCTTCTGTTAAACACAAAGGAGAGATCCTGAAGAATGTTGGTAAACAAATAGTTGACGGAAGTTATTGACTTCCATAGTAGGAAAAAAAAGAAGAAGCTATTTTTGGGTGAACTATCCCTTTAAGTTTCATTTAAGCTTAAGAATCAACTCATAACAGTCTCAACTCACACTAATCACACCACACTGGTCACAATGCATGCAAGCAGACGACACAATAGAAAGGTGTGCTGTCTATTTACTAGGCTTGCTGCTGTAGTCTGTGTTACTGGTATTACCCGGTGTTAAGCCATAAACCAAATACATTCCTTCCCCACTGTGGTACCACCCCCACTGTCATTTGCTTTTTTACAGAACTAAAAACGGTTTAGTTCTGTTGACAATTGTAAACTGAAAGCGTCTGCTCTGCTCCATACAGCACGAGCTGCAGAGCCGCAGCAGGAGTCAGACTTCACTTTTCACGTGAAGAGAGTTAGGCTCGAATACTGACGAGACAATGACGGAGGATTGGGTTTCCAAGTGAAATGTAAAAGCGCCTGGTTGGCCATATTTTGATTTTAAACGATCGCTTCTTAAACAACAACCTTCTGAAACCTTCTCTGGTTTCAGTCTTAGAAAATGAAAGGTGTAAAGAAGATAAAACACAATGTGACACCAACATCGCAAATTTGAAAGCGAAAGAGTCCAAAGCCCCGACCTCCCCTGGTGTTACCGGTAATACTGGTTTTGTCACAAGTTTATATAAAAATTTTCCTCACTGTGACATCCCTACTATTTACTGTCATAGTACTACATGGTGGTATACAGTTATTCAGGTATTCAAAGGTGCTGTAGATTCATCAGCATTGAAAAAAACATGGTAATTTAGCAGGCGTTCAAGTATCGTTAATGAAACCATTCCTTGTGTAAATCATCTGGTTCCAGTAGTTTTTACTTACTTAGTCCCAGGTAAGATCTGTGAAGGAGTATAACATTCTGGAGTGGGGTGTGCGATATATAATGTCTACGATAATTTTGTAATTGTTGTTTTAAAGAAGTGTAAGATGACATTATTGAGCATATTACTCACTTTGCCAAAAAGCAAACAAAAGCACTGTGTGATGTGGTCTAGTACAATGCAGTTAGAATGACTGCAAAATTGAAAATATGGGGGCAAAAATACCCTGTATGAATTTGTCTTCTATAGCATGCTTGTTTTTTCCCAAATACCTGCATGATTGCAAATTTGATAATGATTTTATACAGCAGTTCATTAAACAAGTTAATATTGCGAGTTACATCTTAAACACAATATTTTCTGTTTTTTTCCCCAAAGAAAATAGTTTCAAACAAAGCCACATCATAACCATTGTGTGTCAGTACAATGCAGTTAGAATGACTGCAAAATTGAAAATATGGGGCAAAAATACCCTGTATGAATTTGTCTTCTATAGCATGCTTGTTTTTTCCCAAATACCTGCATGATTGCAAATTTGATAATGATTTTATACAGCAGTTCATTAAACAAGTTAATATTGCGAGTTACATCTTAAACACAATATTTTCTGTTTTTTTCCCCAAAGAAAATAGTTTCAAACAAAGCCACATCATAACCATTGTGTGTCTCCAAAGCAACACACAGTGGTGTTTCACTTGCTTCATTTCTGAATGAATCAGCTTTTTGAAGGAATTGGTTAAATGAATGACTCACTCATCAAAGACAGTGACTTTCTGACGCCTACTGGTGGTTTTAGTTTCATATTTAAAGTATAATTTTATTTAGAAAACAATCATTTCATATTTCAGTATTCAAAATATTCCAGTATACATCTAATTGCTTCTGTGACACACCTGCAGTTCAAAACTAGATTTTTGCTGACTTGACTGTTAATGGCCGTAAAGTGTCTTATTATTCTAACCGAATTTAATGATTAAATGTAAGAATTTGACGAAAAAAATAAATTAGGGTGGCAAATATCGCAAGTTCATTTCTGTCACTGCTGTGAACTGACCGCCGCACAGAATATGAAGAGCACGAAAAGCTTCAGGAGTCAGCTGTCAAGGCCTAAACCCACCAAGGTACCAGCACAAGAACACACTCATCAAAATATTGTCTAATTATCCTTATCGAGTGTAGGATGTGAGTGGAGGCATTAGAAGCTGAACTGGTTTAAGCAGTACAGAACTTGTCTTACAGTGAGCAGAATGATGCTGGGGGGCTTCATGGGGTATTCAGGGGGCAGCACAATCCGCCCGTGATACACTCCACCATCAAAATCAGAGTCTGGAGGTCCTCGAACGGAGAAGTGCCACTCAAACAGATTATCCTGTTGAACACGTGACAATCACAAAGTCACTCACTCGGTAAGGGAGAATAAAAACAACATGATGAAAACTAGTTCATACTCATCATGCTTTACAAAAAAAATCATTATTATCGTTAATAAGACAATAATAACAATACTAATATTAAATTATAATAATAAAACTAGGCATCGGCAGTGTCTCACCTCCAGTGGCTGAGCGTGATAATGTTCTGTCGGGTCCCGGAGCTCTGCTGCCTCTTTCATCAGCCTCTTCACAGCTAAGAAACATTAAAAACAGACAAAAGACTGCTGCTGATCCTGCCACACTGATCTGTCTTTGAGCTGTGCTCTTATGTCAATATCTGCAACAAATATTCTATATACTGACTGGTCTCTGAATGGACCAGAAAACAAGGCCTGGTGCTAGTGACTCTAGTGTCTATGTATTACAGTAGAGCTGTACTAGATTGGTTCGTATATTAGCCTCTCTCGAAATTATGTGAAGACAAAACGGAGTAATTCATTAGTGGTGTTTGCGAAGACAAGCATCACTACAGTATTTCAAACTAAAATATATGCATTCAATTTTGTGCATAACCCATCCTGATTGCACTGCACACATGATTTCTCAAATCATACGTACTATCACTTCTCTAAAAACAAAAGGGAAAAAATCCCACACGATATCAGAGAGACTTAAGGGTGGACTTGGGATTTTTGACTTGGGATAGTAAGTCACCACATAGCAACCACTAGAGATCCAAACCATGCAAAAGCCCAAATAATTAGCAAAACAAAGCCTATAGCAAATTACTCAAGCTAAAATTATTGCAAGACAACTCTAAACTAAAACAAAAAAACAATAAAAATAATAACAATAAATATAGCCTAGCAAAAGGTACTAGTCTAAATAAAACAGAAACAAAATAGTAAACACATAATGTAGTGTCCTACTGATTAATCTCTGAAATAAGAAAATGCGTAGCACAAAAAAAATTTTTTTTTAAAAAATACAAATGTGGGTAGCACATCATATCATGTCACTTAAAATATTAGCATATTGTTGGGCATATGGCGTTTATGATAATGTTATTACATTTAAAAGTTTGAGTTCCAGGATTTTTTTTGCTGTTTGTTTACTTATTTTACTTATTCAAGGTTATTTATTGTTTACTAATTGTTTACTACAGTTTTGGGTTGACACTGTTAAAATCCTCCATTTATTACAAACTACAAATTTCTGTACAATTACTGTATCAACGTTTGCTGGTTTCTTCCCAAAACACTATTGTAGTGACAGCACCATGGCACAGTGATGGTACTATCAACATATACCATGGTATTTGACGATTATCATATTCACGTACCATAGTGTTTACATGGCATGGCACTTTGTTCGATCACAGATTCAGGGCTAACAATAGCAAACAGTTAAACACTGTGCTCACACACAGTGTGAGATGGAGCATTGACTCATAACTTACAAGAATGAGCTCTGACTGAGGCTAATCACGACATTTAAAGAGTTGAATGTGTGTATAGCCTCATATAGAGCACAAACCTCATGAAATTAAAGGTGTGACTGATTTAATGTTGATGATGTGGAAAAGATGTGATGACATACCTGGACTCTTCAAGTTATATTTGCTCTCCATGTCTGAAGAAAGCTCACGCCGGGCTGATATCTTCTGTACCGGTTATGTGGTGATTTCGGCCAGGTGGTTATCTAGAGCTGTAATCCTGACGTGGCAGCACTGAAGTTTTTATTTTTTTCCTACTGTCGAGATGAATTTTCTCAGATGTCACATGAAAAAATGAAAACAGGAAGTAAAATGACACTTTGAATCGCTGAACTTTATTGATGCGCTTCACACGAACAACGCTATGCGACGTCATTCACTGAATTATGGCAAGCTGTGTTTACATTTAATCTCTTTTTTCAGTGTGAACGCTCGAGATTATTTTGGATTGATGTATCTAACTTCATTTCAAGAATGTTTGGAACATTAATACAAATTTAAATGTATGATTGTTTTTGTACAAGATACAATTGATTCTAAAAGTACACTTTCTTTCCTTACACAACTAATTATTGTACTTAAAAAATATCATATTCATGTAAAGAAATGGGCTAAAGCTAAGTCAAATTGTGAACATTTTATAAAAGAAATTAAACAATATGGTACTACTTTGCATAATATTAGAAACAGAAAAGCTAAAAAAGACTTATGAACCATGAGTCTGTATTTGGTGTCTTGTGAATGTCCTTTTTATCCGATCTTTGGAGCTTCTGACTTTGGTGCCCATTTGTTTTTGTTTTTTGTTTTTTCACAGAAAAAAGCTGTTAACATCTTAGTGAGTTTTTGGATAAATTTGGTTTTCCAGTCAACAGAGTATGGTGTTTGACAGTGTTGTGTTTAAACACAACTGTATATACAGTAATCAGGCCCGGATTGGCTAATCGGGAGCACCGGGAGGATTCCCGGTGGGCCGTTCTGTATTTTTGGGCGGAATCCTAGCGGAATCCTCTGCCGGCTGCTCCCGCTTCACAACGGGTCTCGCGCTGACGGCAGTTCCCTTCACCGTCCGGACTTGTCATTTGCACTTATATATTGTTGCTCTTTTGTTACTTTTGACTGCTTTTATTGTCCTCATTTGTAAGTCGCTTTGGATAAAAGCGTCTGCTAAATGACTAAATGTAAATGTAATTGTAAGACGTCTTTCGTTGTAAGTTAATGCTGTTAAATAGAGAGAGAAAAAACTTCTAGTGTATTCTTAAACGTGGACCTCATTATTGAAGTAGGGCCTACAAATCCAAGCACCAGAAGCAGCCCACACTCTCTAAGTTTTCTTTAATTGAAAAATATGCATTTTCATTAATTCAAAGAAAGTATGGTTGTAATGATATTGTATCAAAACTT
>NW_015632743.1:317701-318095 GCF_001515625.1 Sinocyclocheilus rhinocerous
ATTTTTAGAATAATTGCACATAAATAGGTTAAGCAATATTTCTGAGAACTTTTTAACTGCAGGCAGACAGAGCATTATGGTATAGTACAAATATTTGGAGCGTCCCTTATTCTGTCCCTTATTTTCTTAAAGAATAAACACTTATTTTCTACAAGAATACAAGAACAAACACTATTTTATTAAAGAATAAAAGATAAAGAATCACAATTGTCCCTTTTTTTCCATTTCTGAAGTTAATTGGCAACCCTAATGATGACGTAATTATCCTACTCCCCTGACAGCGGCACCTTGCTCAAAAAAAACAAAAAAAACATCAGTTGCTGGAGATATGCGAGCAAAAAAATTATAGATCAAAGAAAATGCATAATAGAAAGCGCAAAAGGTGGCACTGAAA
>NW_015632743.1:318255-326032 GCF_001515625.1 Sinocyclocheilus rhinocerous
AAAAAAAAAAAAAAAAAAAAGTGAGCCAGTCTAAGGCATGAAACTCCAGGGCTGAAAATAAGTCCCACTCCAGGCCCTGACAGTAATTAATCCTTTTTGTTAATCAGAAAAAGTCGATTTTTTGGTAATTGTGTAAGATTTTTGGGGGGTCAATATGGAAGAATTGTAATTTAGATGTGTGTATAATAAAATAAGTTTTTTATTTTGTACTTTTATTATTATTATTATTTTGGGAAAATGTTTAGGGTCCAAGCAAAATATCATTCATTTTCTACGGGAGACCAAGGATTTGGAATAGACAAAAACTTGAAATATTTCATGAATATAGAGTGGTTATGTAGTCTCTGAAATTTTTGTCTATAAATTTGTATATTTTTGTATCCTTTGTTATAATAAAAAATGATATTTTAATATTTATTTCTTAAAATTCACAAGTATCTATTTTATATTAATTAGTTACTTTATGCACCAGTAGCTACTCACTCAAAACATACTAATATTTAATCCAATAGTGCCTTATAAACAAATAAAATTTTTGTAACACTTTATATTAAGGACCAATTCTCACTATTAACTATCATGCATATTACTAGCATATCAGCTGTTTATTAGTACTTAGAAAGCACATATTAAAGCCTTATTCTGCATGACTTAGATCCCTTAATCCAACCCCATACCTAAAATAACAGTGGGGACAGTGAGGGAGGCAGAGCCAAGGAACTGGATGGAACCAATCAGGAACAAAACACAGGAAAGCAAGAACATTCAAAGTAAAAGACCCAACATAACCAAAACATAGTACTTCATGAATATATCCCAAAAATAAATATTAGCAGTATTTCGACAGCACTTTCACATATTATGATTATATTATGATTTATATTAATTTCAGTGATTTTCTTATTATATGATGAGATACCAATCTCTGCAGTTCTACAATTAAAGAAAGCATCATAGTCAGCGTGGATCACACATGATACATTGAAGCATTGACAGTGCATTGAATTGTGAACGAAATCTCCCCATACCATATGTATGTATCTGAAATGATCAAGGGTCATCCCGAATGGATTCTTGGCAGAAGATGGCATCCACAGCAGCAATCATAGAGATGTACTATTCTTTTTAATTGGTTAATAAATTGCTTAATTATGGTTTAGACAAGGTAGTTCCTATGACAGGTTTCAAGCTAGACTGTTGTTACTAGCAAACACAAACTACACAAAAGCGGCAGCCCTTACGGTACATTCAGTGTCTGAGAATGGTTGAATAAGGGGAGATTTCAGATATGTTTTTTTTTTTTTACCAATACCCACGGTTTGTGGTCTATGCACTTCACTTGTCTATTTACATTACGTATTTCCTATATTTTTGCCCAAGTGTTCAAGTGGGCATGAAGAACACAAGTGTGTGTAGAACTGACTTTTGATTACACAGTGCACACACTTACAACAGAGGCCCTGTCCCAAATCACACACTTCATGTGAACTTGCAGTCTTGTGGACTTTACAATGGCCACCGTGTGTGCGTGTCCATTAAGTCCAAGACTTCTGCCGAGCCAGTTAGGTTCCTAAATAAGTGACCCGCGAGAGACAAATAACAGCAATATTCACTGTGAAGTTACACTTAGTTATTTCTTAAGCCTTCCAGTTGCTGTTCTTTCACAGTCAGTTTCTGTTGGATTTCAGGTTATTGGCTTGAAATGCCACCTTGGTAGTG
The DNA here is from genome assembly GCF_001515625.1 of Sinocyclocheilus rhinocerous. NCBI lineage: Eukaryota > Metazoa > Chordata > Actinopteri > Cypriniformes > Cyprinidae > Sinocyclocheilus > Sinocyclocheilus rhinocerous. The sequence goes on from NW_015632743.1 coordinate 319,975, forward strand.
GGAAATCACAGTAGACTGACCATGCCATTACTGTGATATATCTGAATTCTGTACAAACACAAGTGTTCTGTGTCTTTTATTGTGATGAGGGTTTTAATAAAACGTACCCTGGGTAAAAGTTGATTTCTGACATAATATGATATAAACGTTTTAATTTCTGTATTTCCCACATGTATTCAGCATTTTCTTGTCTATGATTGCACTGTATGAACTACAATTTAGCTATAGATTTCAGACAGACTATATCTTAATACAGATTAAGATAAAAAAAATTATAATAATAAAATAGAGCTGCAAGCAGCGATGATGGGCCCAAGCCATCAGCGCAATCGCTACCCCGGTGGCATCAGGAAAACGGTGCACAGCGGGAACATGCATTTACTCTAACCCTCTGGCAGTCTGGGTTTAAGGGTTACAGCATTGAAAGGGATAAACAATAAAATCAAGAGTGTGGCACACACACAAACAGAGCAGTATATAAAACTTTGACAACACTTTACAATAAGGTTTCAGTTGTTAACATTAACTGTATTAGTTAACATGAACAATAATTATATAGCATTTATTAATGTTAGTTAATATTAAGTTTAAAACAAATACATTATTAAAATGTAAAGTTGTATCTATTAACATTAGTTAATGTACTGTGAATTAACATTTTTATTACCTAACATTAACAAAAGATAATACATGCTGTAAAAATATATTGTTCATTGTTAGTTCATGTTAGTTAATGCATTAAATAATGTTAACAAATGAGACCTTATTGTAAAGTGTTACCAAAACGTTTACCAAAGCATTTGTGAAATAATTATTTACAACTATATTACCAGTATATATTAACTTATTTTAAGTATTTGTTTTTCATTTTAACTAATTGAACTGAGCAGTAATGGATCAGGCTTAAAATATTTCTTATCCTATGAGTGAGAGAGGGTAGGATATATAAAACGTTTAATGACCTACCATATTTTTTTATGATTTTAATGCTCTATAAGCATTTCTAAAATAATTATGTACAAATAAACTGACAGTCCAGTACATATCAACTCATTCTATGCATTTATTTGTCATTCTAATAGATAAACTGAGTAGAAAAATAAATGGGCTTAGATGGAGACTGAGTTGAACAATATTAGGCTTAAAGGGGTCATATGATGCGATTTCAATTTTTCCTTTCTCTTTGGAGTGTTACAAGCTCTTGGTGCATAAAGAAGATCTGTAAAGTTGCAAAGACTAAAGTCTCAAATCCAAAGAGATATTCTTTATAAAATTTAAGAGTCAACCACGCCTACTTAAAACGGCTCGTTCGTCGCGTAAAAAGACAGTATAAGTCATTATAATCCGTAATTATGTCCCCACTGGATGCAACAAATGCCTCGGTTATAATGGGTTTTAATGTTTTTGTCTCGTCGCTTTGGTCGGGGCAAGGCATCACAATGTGGCAAGGGGTGTAACATTTCCGTCACACGCTTGAGGTAATCGGCCAATCATAATGCACTGGATAGCTGGCCAATCAGAGTACACCTCGCTTTTTCAGACCGATGAGCTTTGTAAAAATCTACATGTTTCAGAAAGGCGGGGCATAGAGTAGAAACAATAATTTATAGTATGTGGAAAATAATGTGTTTTTTGAACCTTAAACCGCATAAACACATTTCATTACACCAAATACACCAAATAATGTTATTTTTTGCAACATCATATGACCCCTTTAAAAGATTTCTTATCCTATGATAATCTTATCTCTCTACTCCATCTTGTGGACAACCTTAGTATTACATCCTGAAATGTCAGCAGAAATGTCTAAAAGTTTTTAATTTTCTTTTAGCAATAGATCATTGTAAATTCATGAAACTAAGCATGTTTCCTCAGAATGACTTGTTCTCCATATATAAAATTTTTTGAAGAGTTTGGATAATGCACTTTAAAGATATAAGAATATTACTGTTATCTTTTTACTGTTACTTTAATAAATTGCCATGGCAACACCGTTCAAGATATCCAAATTCCGTTTGCAATTTAGCATCTTCAGTATCTTGGCATCATGCTGACAAAGTTTGGTGTGAATTTATTGATTCTCTTAGGAAAAGTAAGAATTAATTCACAGGCTGATTCTTCCAAAAAAACAACAACATTCAAACCAAAATAGCCGACTTCTTGTTGGTCGTAGCTAATGACTGTATATTAGAAAGTTACCCGATTTGATGAGAACAATATATGAACTGAGTTTGGTGACTGTAGGAAAAACTAACCCCCCCAATTTTGACAAAAGGCGGCGCTATAGAGTGCCTGCTCCACACCCATTTATGAACTGTTGCCAGTGTCTCTCTATCATTAATATTGATGTGTGTGTCGAATTTCATGAAATTCTAAGCATGTTAAGTGCCTCAAAACCACCAGAAAATAATATTAAAGTTTGACACATTGCCATGGCAACAGTATTTAAGATATCAAGAAACCCTTTACAGTTTCTCATCTGCCATGTTTTGACATTATTCTGATGAAGTTTGAAGAAAATCGAGTAAAAATAAGAGGCTGATTTCAAAGCATTTTGAAAATGACACACTTCCTGCTGCCAGTTGGTGGCACTATAACTGTGACTCCTAATAGTCACATCTATGTGATCAGCATCATAAAATGTACAAATGGATGAAATTGGATCAAAATCAGACAATGCATGAGGAAGTTCCTGTTTCTCATTTCTCGCCATAATTTTGTTGCCACGCCATGGCCAAACCGTTTTAGATATCAAAAATCCCTTTGCAATTTTGCACCCTAAATGTCTTGACATCATGTTGACCGAGTTTGGTGGCAATCGGTTGGAAATCCTAGGAGGAGTATCGCAAATTCCAGAGCATGCATTTTACACAACACCTTGAATAGCCGACTTCCTGTTGGGAGGAGCATGGACTCTCAGCACAAAAGTTGTTCAGACTGATGAGCTCTACATGTGTATGAATTTTGGTGACTGTAGGTCAAACGGTGTGTGCTAAAGAGCACCTCAAAAGTCACCTTTTTAAAGGCCCCTTTGGGCTTGGGCCCTAAAAATAATTCCTGCATATATTAACATAATATTAAATACCTAAACCATAAAAAATATTGTGTTGAATGAGAGTCTACTCTCCTCTCAAAATCAGTAAGTTGGCTCACAAGACTGCTTGGCTGATTGGTGTCGCTGTGCTTCTTCTGTGATTTGGAGACTGTAAGCGAGTTCTACATTCTCCATTCATGGAATTCTCCAACAGCAACTGAATGTTAAAGATCAACACAAACAGGCCTACTAATATATTTGTATTATGATTTTGTTTAAAAAAATATGTCACTATTAACATGCTTTATATTATCTATAATGACTGTTCCTTTGTATAAACTCCAGATTGCATGAGATATAGACTATTCGACATTTGCACCCTAGATGTGCACTTGACTGTGTCCCAAGACTTTTATTTTGAAGGGACAATATTGGGCATGAGCACATACAAACTGTTTCTACCATCACACACACACACAATCAAATGTTGGCAAAAATAAATAAATAAATAAAATTAAATTTGATGTAATCCATATGAGGCTATGTAATCCATAGCCTCAGGCAAACAGTCCGGAGTGATGTCCGGTTCAACTAATCATTTATTTGAACTGGTTCATTTTAGTGAACTAGTTGAACCAGTTCACCAATCGGACTGAACCGTCTGAAACAGTTTGTGGCTCGAGCAGCACAGATCTACAACTGTGGCCTGTGTATTACAGATAATAATGTTTTAAATAATGTTCAGTTTCTTGCACAGACTGTTTCGCTTCATAAGACCTCAATATATCGTCATATTTTGTGTTCATTGATTTTTTTTTTTTTTAATTTTTTAATCATTATTATTCTCAAATCAGGCAGCCACTGACTAGCATTTTATGAATCACCAAGGACCACAGTTTCACCTAAAAATCTTCTTTCCTGTTCTACTCAAGAAAAAAAAGTCACCTACATCTTGGATGGCCTGAGGGTGAGAAGTTTTTGGCTAGACAGGGAATTGCTCTAAGGGGTCATAATAGCTAAGAATGCAACCTTTAGCAGTTACTCAAACTCAGAAGTGAAGATGACCTTGTTTTTGATATGGATGTTATCACATAAACATGACTAAACTGTCAGGGTTATGTTCTGTCTTGGTTTAGTTTGAGTGTTCCTTGTTCCTGAGTAATCTATAAGGGGGTCATTGTGTCAAAAAAATTATTGATGACCTTGTGACCTTTCATGACCTTTCGTGACCACTTTGACCTTGAGACCACCTACGTCAGTTCACCTTTGACTTGATAATATCCAGATGTGAATATTGGAATATTTGGAATACCATAAATGAAATCATAAATGAGCTTATTATGTTTCTTTTTGAACTTTTTAGGTATGTTTTTGAACCCCCTCATCCGTGGGGATCTGCTGACCACATATGGGGGCTATCCGGCCGCATTCCATCACAGGATGTGTTATGCTTTCTCTCTATGAGCATATGAGAAAGATATTGGTTGATTTTAAAGACAATATCAAAAATAAGAAAAAGAATAAACAATTTTCAGAGACCAAAGCATACTGTGTGTCCCCCACCATGCTCTCTCTCTCTCTCTCTCTCACACACACACACACACACACACACACACATTCAATCATCCGAGTCTTATTCTCTTCTTTTAAATGAAATGAATATAAACAAATTATGTGATCACACACGATATGAAACAAAGCAACACATTTACACTAGTTTTAGGAGCCACTAAAACTATAAAAACGTCTTACATTTTTCCAGGAGCAGGAAAAGGAGATTGTCATGTAAGAAAAATGTATCAAACAATTGTAATGAGGAAAGAGCAATGTCAAAATAAGTAAAGGGAGAAAAAAAAATATTTTAACAGTCCAAACAATAAGGGATATTGTGGACCCCGACATGTCCGGACATGTCAAATTTTCATGTTTTATGGAAACTTTGCATAGACTTAATGATTTTAATACTGTATCAGCCCCTAAGCCTATCCATCACAGCAAACTTTCTGCATTTTATATTTTCAAAAACATCTAGTATAATTTATAATTTAAAAAGCTGCTATGATCATGAAGACAAATTTTGCTCAGGTCAATCATTTGATGTATTAGGCTACTACACAACAAGGAACCACACACACACATGTTTTCTGTGGACACCCCATAGGCGTAATGATTTTTTACTGTACAAACTTTTTTACTGAGTTTAAATAAGATCTTTCAAAATTAAAAGACTCTTTAGATGAAATCTTTAAAGTTTTAAATAAAATATTTTACTTATCTGTTTGCAAATTTAAAGGGATAGTTCACCCAAAAATGAAAATTAGCCCATGATTTACTCACCATCAAGCCATGCTAGGTGTACATGACTTTCTTCTTTCAGACGAATCCAATTGGAGTTATATTAAAAATTGTCCTGGCACTTCCAAGCTTTATAATGGCAGTGGGCGGTTGTTTCTGTTCAACAGTCCAAAAGAAGTCCAATAAAGCGCATCCATCCATCATAAAAAGTGCCTCACACGGCTCCGGGGGAATAAAGGCCTCCTGAAGCGAATCAATGCTTATAAGACTGACAGACTGCAACGGTTTGACTTAAAAATCTTTGTTTGTGTTCTACTGAAGAAACAAAGTCACCTACATCTTGGATGCCCTGGGGGTAAGCAGATAAACATCACATTTTCATTTTTGGGTGAACTATCCCTTTAAATTAAACACCAAGGACATTGTGGATGAATTTTCCGAAAGAAAGTCCCGGAGAATTAAATTAAATTAAATTAATTAAAACTAAAATGAGTGAGAAAACACATAAATGGAGCACTTTGTCCACTTGTACATTTAAAGGAGGTTTTGAAACTGTTTTCACTTCATAAACCACCCACTGCCATTTTAAAGCTTGGAAGAGTCAGGACATCTTTTAATATAACTCTGATTGTATTCGTCTGAAAGAAGAAAGTCATATACACCTAGGATGGCTTGAGGGTGAGTAAATCATGGGCTAATTTTCATTTTTGGGTGAACTATCCCTTTAAA